>NC_050193.1:19158054-19253054 GCF_008315115.2 Sander lucioperca
AGGCACGCTCCCCTGGCAAGAAACAGAGCAGCATCCCTTAAAAAGTGATAGGTGACACGTCCCCTTTCTTCCGTTTAAATGTTCTTAGTACAGTTTTTCTCTGAGTTCTGAAAGGAGCTGATATCCCAGCGAACGGAGCGAAACGTGCTTCCTTTGAAACTGGCCTGTCTTTTGGTGATACGGTAGATTTTCCTGAGGACGGCACGTCGCAGCAGGATGTAGACCCACGGGTCCAGGATCTGGTTGCAGGTTGCCATCCTGACGCCCATCATCATCAGCCCCCTATAAGTGTCTCTGTCACTGCCCAGGAAGCCACGGTAGGACTGTGTGGCTGACATCAGTCCAAAGACCTAAAAAACAAAAGAAATTTAAAAAATAATCAACACAAGACGTTGGTAACACTTTACAATAAGGTACAAAATCAGTGTGTCGAGGCGAGTCGAGCAGGTACCATGTAATGGAAAAATGCCATAAAATGTAACAGTGACCAATCAGTGTTGGACCTCCAGTCTGTTGAGATGCCTCTCTAAACTCACCATAAAAAGTTAAGACACATTGAGAAAAAAGATCCGTATTTTGCAGTAATCCAATGACATGAAAAAAAAAAAGTGTGCGTCCGTTTTCCGTTGCAGATTTTAGTACCACCTCAGCGTGGCTGGTCGTTATGCCGTATTGATGCACACACCAGCGCACAAGTATAAACATCAGGCCCCTTGAGTTTGTTTTACAGTTCTGTGGAGGCTCCACGCAGAGCTTTCTCCGTAGCCTGTGTAGCCTATGTAAAAGTGGCCTGATGTTTATACTTGTGCACTGGTGTGGGCATGGAGCCGGCCATGTGTGTGTGTAGTTAGGCTACGGTGAAAGCTCTGCCTGAGCCTCCGCAGAACTGTACAACAAGCGGCGCCGCTGTAAACTACTGTGACCTAACGTACACACACAGAACGTGGAAGGTGTGTGTTGTTGCCAGAAGACACATTTAGTTTCTAAAGAAGCTGGAAGCAGCAAAAACACAGCTGGCTAAACTGTTTAAAAATAGCGGGTTTGTTCAGGACACCCCCGTCTGTCGCTTTCACGTCACCTTTTCGGCTCGCCTCAGCTCGCTGGGAACCTCGACTGAGGAGGTACTAAATAAAGTACCTGTTAGCAGGTACCAGGGACTTTTTATCGTAATGGAAAACCAAAAACGGCGAGTAGAGTCGAGGCGAGTCGAGCAGGTACCGTGTAGAGCCTGGATCGGGCCGAATTTTTCCGTCCGAACCCGGCCCGAGTCCGACAGAGCCGTGACCGAACCCGGCCCGAGCCCGTCAGGCATTATGGTATTTATGTCCGAGCCCGACCCGAGCCCGACACAGTTAAAATCTCGTTGTTTTTTTTCTCATACTAATGACACATGTACGTTTGTTTGTGTGAAAGCTTTTATTAAGCAACTGGAAGGCATTCAGAAATGTCAACAGATGAGGTCATCAGCTCACACGGGGGAACAAGCTCACGTTAATCAGCTGTTTAATTTAAAATGTTCAACGTGTTAACCTCTCCTGATCGCTTCGATTCCGACCGTGGTCAGAAAACCAGGGAGACTGGTTACCTCCAGGGCCGACGGTATATAACGTCGGGGTTAAAATCCCGTTTCTGGTGAGATGATGAATGAACTTGGTTTTCAGTCTGGAGTTTATCTTGGACACACACACACTGTGTACAAAACATAAACTTATTCCACCAACTCTGCTCCGGTCACATCTACACGTCTGCTTCCTCTTTCTCTATCTCTCTTCTGCCCACTTTACACACACACTGAGCTCTCTTAAAGGAGCCGCAGCACCATTTTACAACAAATGCCTTATCACGCTGATGTGACCGAGCCCGGCCCGAACCAGACCATCATTTCTAAATATCTGTCCGAACCCGACCCGTCGGGACCCGTCGGGCTCGGGTACCGTCGGGACCCGTCGGGCTCGGGTCGGGTATCCAGGCCTTAGTACCGTGTAATGGAAAAGCGCCACTAGTTGAATTTAAGTGTCGGGGCAGTTTGCCACCGTCTGTCTATTGCGTTCCAAGACAGCCGTGCCGCGATCGGATTTCATAAAGGCGAGTTGTTAAATTGTTACAATGTTTAAAATCTTCTTTAAAAATAAACATGTTTATTTAGCATGTTTGTTTTGTCCATATGTGCTGGTGCTGTGTTCCCCAAGTGGTAGCCAGGTCTCAGCTGCTACAATGATATGGTAACCACCCTTCAGAAAAAGGGCCTTTTGAAAAAGGGTAACTAATCATTCGTTACCCTTCTGAAAAACAGTAACTATCCTTCTGAAAAAGGGTAACTACCCTTTCAAAAACAGTAACTACCTATTTTTGTGTGTACCTTATTGTAAAGTGTTACCCAAGATGTGTCCAAACTCCCGTTTTTAACCCCGTAACCCTCCTGTTGTCGTCCCGTCGAGCTGCAACTTTTGGTTTTTCATCACAATTTTAAATGAAAAACCTTTTATCAATGTTTTTTCCATCTTTTTCGACACTTTTGTGGCTTTCCTCGATGTTTTTGTCACTTTTTTTCAATGTTTGTTGACTTTTTCTGAGCCTTTTGAAGTTTCTGTGGGTTTTTTCCCCAAATTTTTAAAGCTTTTTTTATTACATTTGTCACTTTTTTTCAACATTTTTGTCACTTTTTTGTCACTTTTTTCGAAATTTTTGTCACTTTCTTTGACTTTTTTGTCACTTTTTTTCAACATTTTTGTCACTTTTGTCACTTTTTTCAACATTTTTGTCACTTTTGTCACCTTTTTGTCACTTTTTTCAACATTTTTGTCACTTTTTTGTCACTTTTGTCACTTTTGTTCAACATTTTTGTCACTTTTTTGTCACTTTTTTCGACATTTTTGTCACTTTTTTGTCACTTTTTTCAACATTTTTGTCAATTTTGTCACCTTTTTGTCACTTTTTTCGACATTTTTGTCACTTTCTTTGACATTTTTGTTACATTTTTGTCACATTTTTGTCAGTTTTTTCAACATTTTTGTCACTTTTTTGTCACTTTTTTCGAAATTTTTGTCACTTTCTTTGACTTTTTTGTCACTTTTTTCGACATTTTTGTCACTTTTGTCAGTTTTTTCAACATTTTTGTCACTTTTGTCACCTTTTTGTCACTTTTTTCAACATTTTTGTCACTTTTTTGTCACTTTTTTCAACATTTTTGTCACTTTTTTCGACATTTTTGTCACTTTTTTGTCACTTTTGTCACTTTTTTCAACATTTTTGTCACTTTTTTCGACATTTTTGTCACTTTTTTGTCACTTTTGTCACTTTTTTCGACATTTTTGTCACTTTTTTCAACATTTTTGTCAATTTTGTCACCTTTTTGTCACTTTTTTCGACATTTTTGTCACTTTCTTTGACATTTTTGTCACATTTTTGTCACTTTTTTCGACATTTTTGTCACTTTTGTCACTTTTTTCAAAGTTATTTCATCAATTGTTTTTTCTTCAAATGCTATAAAATTGACTAAAACTTAAAATTCAATGAAAGTAGTGAACTGATTATTTATTTAACTTGTTGAGCGCTGTAGTGAACCACCCACTTGACTTTTTTGTCACTTTTTTTCAACATTTTTGTCACTTTTGTCACTTTTTTCAACATTTTTGTCACTTTTGTCACCTTTTTGTCACTTTTTTCAACATTTTTGTCACTTTTTTGTCACTTTTGTCACTTTTTTCGACATTTTTGTCACTTTTTTCGACATTTTTGTCACTTTTTTGTCACTTTTGTCACTTTTTTCGACATTTTTGTCACATCTTTGTCACTTTTTTCAACATTTTTGTCAATTTTGTCACCTTTTTGTCACTTTTTTCGACATTTTTGTCACTTTCTTTGACATTTTTGTCACATTTTTGTCACATTTTTGTCAGTTTTTTCAACATTTTTGTCACTTTTTTGTCACTTTTTTCGAAATTTTTGTCACTTTCTTTGACTTTTTTGTCAGTTTTTTCGACATTTTTGTCACTTTTGTCACTTTTTTCAACATTTTTGTCACTTTTGTCAGTTTTTTCAACATTTTTGTCACTTTTGTCAACATTTTTGTCACTTTTTTGTCACTTTCGTCACTTTTTTCAACATTTTTGTCACTTTTTTCGACATTTTTGTCACTTTTTTGTCACTTTTGTCACTTTTTTCGACATTTTTGTCACATTTTTGTCACTTTTTTCAACATTTTTGTCAATTTTGTCACCTTTTTGTCACTTTTTTCGACATTTTTGTCACTTTCTTTGACATTTTTGTCACATTTTTGTCACTTTTTTCGACATTTTTGTCACTTTTGTCACTTTTTTCAAAGTTATTTCATCAATTGTTTTTTCTTCAAATGCTATAAAATTGACTAAAACTTAAAATTCAATGAAAGTAGTGAACTGATTATTTATTTAACTTGTTAAGAGCGCTGTAGTGAACCACCCACGTTATTTTTTTTGGACAATTTGTTTGAAAGAAAACCCAAATTTCTGATAGAGAAACTTTTTGAAAATGGGTCAAAACAACAACAGGAGGGTTAAACCCGACTCATCATTCATTAGAAACTCACACAGCATGCAGCCCAACATTTTCAAACCCAAAATAACTTTATTATAAATTTGGAGGAGATCCTAAAGTTTCCAAAGATACCAAATATCTCCGTGTGAAATTTGGGAAAGTGTGTATAAAATGATGCACGAGACATTTTATAAACTATTATTAAGCCATAGCCATTAAAAGCTGAAACAAGAAGATGCCAAATGTACAATCACACGTTTTTTTCTGACCTTAAAGATACTATAGGGCAGGGGGGTCAAACTCGCTTACACTGAAGACCGTTACACACCGACCAGAAGGCCGTTACACACCGACCAGACGGCCGTTACACACCGACCAGACGGCCGTTACACACCGACCAGACGGCCGTTACACACCGACCAGACGACCGTTACACCCCGACCAGACGGCCGTTACACACCGACCAGACGGCCGTCACACACCGACCAGACGGCCGTCACACACCGACCAGACGGCCGTCACACAACGGCCGTGACCAGACGACCGTCACACACCGACCAGACGACCGTTACACCCTGACCAGACGCCCGTTACACACCGACCAGACGACCGTTACACACCGACCAGACGACCGTTACACACCGACCAGACGGCCGTTACACACCGACCAGACGGCCGTTACACACCGACCAGACGACCGTTACACCCCGACCAGATGGCCGTTACACAACGGCCGTGACCAGACGACCGTCACACACCGACCAGACGACCGTTACACCCCGACCAGACGACCGTTACACCCCGACCAGACGGCCGTTACACAACGGCCGTGACCAGACGGCCGTCACACACCGACCAGACGGCCGTCACACACCGACCAGACGACCGTCACACACCGACCAGACGACCGTTACACCCTGACCAGACGCCCGTTACACACCGACCAGACGCCCGTTACACACCGACCAGACGACCGTTACACACCGACCAGACGGCCGTTACACACCGACCAGATGGCCGTCACACCCCGACCATTACACACCAACCAGACGGCCGTTACACAACGGCCGTGACCAGACGACCGTCACACACCGACCAGACGGCCGTTACACACCGACCAGACGGCCGACCGTCGGCAGTAAAGCCAGTGTGACTGATCAGTCTCCCCGAGTTGGTCCAAAAAGTTCCTCAGAACACCGAAGAGACCAGACGTAATACGTCTCCATAACAGCAGGCGGCGCTGATCTGTATTGTCGCCCAAAAAATGAAAACCGGCAGCTGATTGGACGAACGCGTCACGTGGGTCTGGCTTCTCCAGAAATTCAAAGCCAGACTGTCATGGCGGCTCGTTCAGAATACGATCTCATATTGGACTAAAATAGTTCACCGAAACGTGTTTCTGAAAACATTTGAAGAGAGAAATAGGCCGTGCAGTTGCTGAATCTGTCTTCATTTCAGATCAACAAAGGTCAGTTTAAAAGATTTTCATCAGATTTTGAGAGACTCTAGTCACGCTCATCCCGCTCCCCGTTTCCTGGTTAGCTCTCCACCAATCAGATGGCTCATTGAGTCTGACTGCCGGCAGTGCCCGCCCCCCCGATTATACATGGACGTGGGCACGGAACACACCGAACAGACTCAGGTCACCGACCTCGCCAGACTGTCAGACGACCGATTACCGGGTTGGTGTGTACGTACAGTTAAAGTGCCCATATTATGAAAAAAATCACTTTTTCTGGGATTTGGGGAGTTATTTTGTGTCTCTGGTGCTTCCACACACATACAAACTTTGATAAAATCCATCCATGGTGTTTAGAGTGAGATACGGTTTCTGAATGTGTCCTGCCTTCAGTCTCTGGGTGAGCTGGTCAAAATCGGCACGGCTTGTGACATCACAAGCCGAAACGAGCAGGCTAACCGCAACCATTAGCTCGTAGCGTTAGCTAACGCTAACGCTAGCATGCTAACGTTAAGCATGCTACCTCGTTCTCAATAGCAAAGCACTGCTACAACACACACAAGTTCACCATAATCTACAAAAGAACTACTTCCATGTGCGCCCTCATTTAGAAGTCTCCCAGCTAATCCTGCCTTGTAACTGACTGAAGTTGTAGAAACAGCCTTTCTTTTACTGTCTATGGAGCTAGCTAGCTGACATGATCTACATCTGAGCTACTGGGCATGTGCAGTGCAATCAAAGATAGTCCAGAAGAAGAAGAAGAAAAGAGGTCTCACTCTGTAGCTAAAACAGAGACCAGCTGAAAAGAGGATCTGCAGCAGTGAGAGAGAGCGGTGCAGTACAACAACAATATGGTGTTTTTAGAAAATTAAACCATGTAAACCTATTCTGGTACAACCTTAAAATACAATTATGAACCTGAAAATGAGCAGAATATGGCTGCTTTAAGGGCCACACCAGGAAATGACAATCACATCAAGGGCCAGACATGTAGAGTTCATTGACATGCTTTTATTTCATTGAAAAGTCAAATATCTCTGACTGTCTAACTGCACTTCACATTTGTCTATTTTCTTTTGTCATTTTTGTAGTTTTTTTCAACATTCTTTGTGGCTTTCTCCAACATTTTTGTCTCTGTTTTCTTTAAATTTGTCGTTGTTTTCCAACATTTTTGTTGCTTTTTTGGCACTTTTGACATTTGTTTTCTTCAAAACTTTTGTTGTATTGTTGTCGACATAAAGCCTTACCAAAGTCTGCAAAATAAGTTCCTTAGCCATTATAGAATCTTTTTGGTTTGGCACACAAGCTTGCCAAAATGTACTGTGGACCTAAATTGATAAACGGGCCGGATAAAAATCTGTGAGGGGCCGGATTTGGCCCACAGGCCTCGAGTTTGACACATGTGCTCTAGGGGAATTAAAAAGGGTGCGTGTCAAGAGGTTTTAAAATGTTGTTCGGCAGTATTTAAAAAACAAAATACATTCCTTAGGCAGCTCCCTAAGCCAACAGGAATGTTAAAGGAGACCCATTATGCCTATTTTCAGGTTCAAAATTGTATTTGGGGTTTCTACGACAACGTGTTTACATGCTTTTTTACTTTATTGTAGTACTTTTGTTAGTGTCAAGTGCAAAAAGCATTACATTCTTTATCGTACTACTTAATTTTTCACCATATTAACATTCAATAGACAGAAAATAAGACAACAAAACGCACACAAAAAAGAGGGTTTAGCTCCACTGTGTATGCATGTGCGCATGTGTATGTGTGTGTGTGTGTGTGCGTGCGTGCATGCATATCCATCTACAGTATGCACTTAATGTTTACTTGCCTTAATGCTCAAAAAGCACATTATTTTTCTGGTTCTGTCTGTCTGAATATACCTGTATCCTGTATTCAGCCTCTGTCTCTTTAAGCTTCCTTCATTCATTTTCTTTATCTCTCTACTTATGGTCTATTTATTTATATGAAGTTTTATAATGTTTTAGGAGTTATTTATGTATCTGTATTTTATGGATTGTTTTTAACAATCTACAGTTTGTGTACTTAGAGCTTTTATTTATTTATTTATATATTTAAGTATCTTTTGGTTTTTAAGCGTCTTGCCTCTAGTGTGTTTTCATGATGATTCCTCCGCTCGGTTCCTATTTTTAATAAATTCCTTCTTGTCGATTTAGGGGTGGCTCGGTAGGTGTGTGAATAGGGCTGGGGGGGAGGAATATTATGCTATGTGTGTGTATCTGTGTGTGTGTGTGTGTGTGTGTGTGTGTGTGTGTGTGTGTGTGTGTGTGTGTGTGTGTAGCTGTGTGTGAGTGTGTATAGCTGTGTGTGTGTGTGTGTGTGTGTGTGTGTGTGTGTGTAGCTGTGTGTGAGTGTGTATAGCTGTGTGTGTGTGTGTGTGTGTGTATAGCTGTGTGTGTGTGTAGCTGTGTGTGTGTGTGTGTATAGCTGTGTGTGTGTGTCTGTGTGTGTGTGTGTAGCTGTCTGTGAGTGTGTATAGCTGTGTGTGTGTGTGTGTGTCTGTGTGTGTGTGTGTGTGTGTGTGTGTGTGTGTGTGTGTGTGTGTGTGTGTGTGTGTGTGTGTGTGTGTGTGTGTGTGTGTGTGTGTGTGTGTGTGTGTGTGTGTGTGTGTGTGTGTGTGTGTGCATTTACATGCAGGGTGTGATTTGCTGGGAAGCAGATGTGTGGGATTCCCCTCTTTCTGGTCTACATATCCCTGCTGCATTCATAACATTCAGCAGATGCTGAACAGATGAATGGTATTTGGTTTTGGCCGGGAGTGAGCTCTGCTCTCAGTCTCGACAGCTCTGTGTTTTACGTTGACACCACGTCGTGCTATTTCTTTCTGAGATTATTTTCCATTGAACATCCAAGTTCATAAATCAGTGTTTTGGCATGTCTGGCCGAGTGGCTCTAAGGTTATATTCGTGGTGTTGGAAGGGGGATTTAATTTTTGCATGTTATGTTTTGTTGTGCATGCTCAAAAAACCTCCCCCCCCTCTGCTTTCTTCACAAATCGCACCGTGTTTACATGTATGAAAAGTGCTCTATAAATGAAGTTTGATTGATTGAGTGTGATGTAGCCGACTCTCACCAGCAGAGGGCTCCAGCAGATGCAGGAGGTGACCATGATCCCAACCAGCTGCACAACCATCTCGGTGTCGTGGGACCTGGCCGAACGGCGCTGGGAGCAGGATCTCGTCTTCAGCCGGGCTCTCACCAGCGTGATCCCGCTGATGGTGTTGCACACAAAGGCCGACGCCAGCGAGCTCAGAGCCAGCCCGGAGAACAGCATCACAAAGGCCAGATCCATCGCTCCGGTGCCCTCCATCACCCTGATAAAGCACCACGTCCAAGGGTACTGGTACGTGTACGCACCCAGGCTGAAGAAGGGTAGAAGGGCCACGCATAGAGCCAGCAGCCAGATCAAGGCCAGCGCCATCTTTGTCCGTGCTGTGGTCACCAGACGAGCGTGCAGCAAAGGCCTGGTGACGCCCAGGCAGCGCTCAGCCGCCATGGCGCAGCCCAGGAAGAGAGGGCACAGGCCGAAGAACACCATGCAGCCGCCCAGGAACAGACAAGACCCATCCGGATTGGCGGGATCGGCTCGAAAGCTGGAGACGTATCTCCTGAGTACGAGAGCTCCAGTGATGACATGTCCAGCCAGATCTGTAGCCACCAGGGAGCTGGCAAAAAGCAGGAACGTGGCCTTCGACCGACGCCGGAACCGGTTGTAAGCCTTGGCGAGAATGATGAGGGCCACCACGTTGAACAGGATGCCCAGAGTCATGGTGAGGCCGGCTGCTGTGGGATTGTTGGGTGGGCGGGTGGCATTGAACGCCACTACGGCTTCCACCTCGGGCTCCTGCACCGTGGGGGTGTGGTTACAGAGGGGAACGGTGGCGGTGATGCCTGAGGAGTTGTAGTGCTGCATGGCCAGCATCACCGCTGGGCTATGATGGGCTTCCACAGGGTGAGAAGATACTGAGAAGAGAAACAAGACTGGGTCATTGTTGGGCCAACCGATCAAGGCTGTTTTGAGGTTCCTATTCTATTATCAGTCCCTCCAGAAAAACGTGATTATGCGATCTCATAATTCAATACATAATCAGCCAAAGTCTGCATATTTATGCGGGAGCCGCATTTTTTCAAATACGCCGCACTTTCGCAGCATAAATTGCCGATTTCCGCGCAAAATATGCGGGGCTTGCATGATTTCATAATCCCCGCATTTTCGTTGCAAAAAAGTTCCACATATATCTTAGCAGAAAGTTGAAAAATGTTGCGTTTACTTCACACACGAGCAGCCATTTCCCCCTGTTGCCATGGGAATGTTATGAAGTGACGTATTTACGCGACGTGAACATCATCGAAAAGCTGCACACCCCGCGATGAAGCCATGATGGAACCGCAGTTTTTGCAAGTTCCCACAATTTCAACGCGTAAAATTGCATAAATATGCCGCATATTCCATCACATTTTTTAAGAAAACGTGCCGCATCATCAAGGATTTTAGCCCAAAACTATCACAAAAAAACTGGATTATCTACTGGCTTCTGTGACCTCTGTGACTTAGTCTGAAATAAGTTACAAGCTCAGAGAACAAAGTGACACGAAGGATATATAGCCTACATTTTGAGAGGGAGTAGAAAGATAAGAAAGAGGTTTCAGAGGAAGGTACAATGTAGGTTCACGCAGATAAATCTTCAGAAAGGATAACAGTGTGGATGGGTTGGCTCAGTGGGTAGAGCAGGCGCACATATACTTCGAGGCTTATGCCTCGACGCAGAGGTCCAAGGTTTGAGTCCGACGTGTGACGATTTCCTGAATTTCCTCCCCCTTTCTCACCTAGCTGTTATAACTGATTAAAGGCGGAAAAGCGCCAAAAATAATCTTTAAAAGAAACGACAACAGTGTAACAATGTCTGATACAAACCGAAACAGATGAGGCTTGGTTCAGAGCACGTGAAGTCAGCAGTCAGCACGGTGAAACTTATAACACCCTCTGACTTTTATGCCTCCCTTTTGCCTCCCCAGGGGCGTAAATAGACAGTAGACAGTGGGGGTTAGAGGGGGACAATTTTTCGGGACTCCCGCGGGAGTCAATCTCACTGTTGGTAACGTGACAGGGACGGAATAAAGCATAGAAATCAACGGTAGTGGGACTGAGCCGGAGATTAAATTAAAAAATGACGCTGCAATGTGGTGAGTGCACCCATTGGTTTAAAGAAATGCCAATAAACCAGAGCACGTTTTTCTCCCATCCCAGAATGCTGTGTGGAGTAGCCAGACCTTCCTCCGCAGCCCTGTGTAAGAGGGTCTGGCAATGCGAGACTAGCCACACCCTAATAATTTCCATACAGTCCCTTACAGGTTTTAAAATATTACATCAACATCGCACTGGGGGATAACTTCAGAATGGTATTTCATCACTGTCGTCTCTACAGGGCAAAGGGACGCAACCTCAAAGCTCAACACGTTCGTTTTCAGCCCTCTCTCATTTTTCTCTTCATACGAGGCAACACGGGAAGTCTGAACAAGTTCTGACAGTCTTTTTGACGGCACAGAAAAATCCTGAATGCATTCCTTTAAAAGTGCTGTTATAATGCAGCAGCGGTAACGACACTGTCACAACACGCTGTAAGCAGCGAAGAGTCAGAATCAGAGAAGGATTAATTGCCACGTAACTAACACATAGAAGGAATGTGCCATTTGGTGTAAGGTGCATACATAAACATACAGTATGTATGTGAACATAGGTATATAAACAATTAATGTTAAAGAAACGAAGGTCATACATGCATACACAACACAAAGAAAACATAGAAAGAGACCAAAGAAAGGACTACAAAGAGACAAACGGTTCTGCATATGCATTATGAAAGGTGAAACATATTGCTCAATATATATATATATATATATATATATATATATATATATATATATATATATATATATATGTGTGTGTGTGTGTGTGTAGCTGACTGTTTATCTATTCTACATCTGTTTGTATGTACTGATTTCATTTATTTTGTCTTTGCCCAAACATGATTTTGATTGCCCTTTATTTATTTTTTTAAATCTCTATCTTCATCATCTCTATTTTTACTAACATGGTGTTTGTTATATTATTTGTTTGTTTAAATGTTATGCTATGTGCCTCCTGTTCCTACTCTTATAATGTTGTAATGTTACCACGCTGCACATAGCTGCACATACTGTACATATCTGTCTATATGGTTCATACAGAATATCCATATTTACTCTGTTTTTCTTATTATATATTCTGCTAATACGCTGCATATAACTATATCTATATTATTCTTACTACTAGTATAATGCTACTGCTACTACATTGCACATATCTATACATGTTGTTCATGCATTGTTCATATTACATAGCTATATTTATTCTGCTCTTACAACTGCATTTCATTGTCTTCATATATATATATATATATATATATATATATATATATATATATATATATATATATTGGCAAATATTCCCCGTAAAGACTTCCAAGAATTACATTTTTGTAACTGATATGAGTTTCATTTCTCTTCTGTTAAATGTTTTTTTGTTGCTTTTTAAGTATTTCAATAGATCCAAACTGTAAATATTAACTCTTGTGTTGTCCTTGGGTCAAATATGAACTGTTTTCAAAGTTTCTGTATCAAAAATATGGGTTTCTTTCAACCACATTGCCCCAAAAATAACAGGCTGTAATTATGCATCAACATACGTTCCTCTGATCTTAATTATTAGCTAAAGTAATTCATAATTTCAGGGTTTTTTAACTCAAAATTAGGCGTAATTTAATATAAATGAGGTTTATTGACCATTAATTACAAACAGAAGTGTAAAACTAGCAGTGATAAGTTGGAGTGAAGTTGGATTAGAAGATGTATACATATATATATATATATATATATATATATATATATATATATATATATATATATATATATATGCTTTATAAAACAGGCAAAACAGACAATACGAGTATTTCTCGACCAAACATTTTGACATAATTAAATATTATAGCCTCGGGGTATTTGTCCTTTTACATGAAAGATATCTAACCTACCTTTGAAACACTAAATCCATGGAGAGGATCAGGATCACTCAGATCTTGACAATTACTCATAACTGAAGCCACTTCCAATACATTTTAATCCTTTTTGCTCTTAATGTCTTCTTGTGTCGCTCCAAAGTAAAAGGACTTCTTCACCTGAAGTGTTTTCCTCATTCTGCAACAGAGACTACAGTATGTAAAACTCCTCTCCTCCTCTCTGAACAAGCAGCCTCCCTGTAACGTTGCACAAGCATGTCCTCTGCATACTGCAGCCGGCTGCTTTTATACGGTCGAGCTGCACTGGCTTACATCGCCTCTGGGGGTCTCAGTCGGTTTAAATGTCCTCCCAGCAGAGACAGAATGAATGGGCCACTCAGAGAAGCCCCACAGCAGAGGCAGCATGAATATTTAAAATCCAGCTGACTCACCCTTTGCTGACACACCACACCACACCACACAATTATGAGATATAGGGGATTAAATATTAAGCGTATAACAAAAACAACTTGTAGACTCAAAGACCTGCTTCAGGCTGCAGGGTAAATCTCCTTTTCCTTTCATCACATTTTATTTCTTTTTTAAAGGTCCTATGACATGCTGCTTTTTGGATGCTTTTATATAGACCTTAGTGGTCCCCTAATACTGTATCTGAAGTCTCTTTTATATAGACCTTAGTGGTCCCCTAATACTGTATCTGAAGTCTCTTTATATAGACCTTAGTGGTCCCCTAATACTGTATCTGAAGTCTCTTTTATATAGACCTTAGTGGTCCCCTAATACTGTATCTGAAGTCTCTTTTATATAGACCTTAGTGGTCCCCTAATACTGTATCTGAAGTCTCTTTATATAGACCTTAGTGGTCCCCTAATACTGTATCTGAAGTCTCTTTATATAGACCTTAGTGGTCCCCTAATACTGTATCTGAAGTCTCTTTATATAGGCCTTAGTGGTCCCCTAATACTGTATCTGAAGTCTCTTTCCTGAAATTCAGCCTTGGTGCAGAATTACAGCCACTAGAGCCAGTCCCACAATGAGCTTTCCTTATGATGTGCCATTTCTGTGAGTTGAGATGGCTGAGCGTTACTGAGCAGCCTCCAACTGAGCTTGAAGACGTAGATGTGACGTGAGCAACCTGTCTGAAAGTTGGAAGTCTTCTGGTAGCTGTGCCAAGAGAAATCTCAATCATTCCCAATCTAGCAGAGACGGAGAGCGTAGGTATATGTAAGGAGATAACATAGGCACAGGCTAATTATTGATCACTAAAATAATGCTGATTATTGGCTCGGTGTGTAGCTGCTTTTAAACCGTCCCGTTCTTCCCGCGAGTCACGGAAACATAAACCCACCAACTGCATCAAAAGGGACGGCAATAGTCCCGACCAAGCACGTTTAGATAAAGCGCGTTATATGACGCTATACGAGACTTTTAGCGTCAATAACAACGACAAAGATCACCTGACCAAGCGTCCGTAAATTCAGTCAGGGAGACTTTAATTACGTTATCTCTCTTCTCTTTAACTGATCAGCTGGGCAGTGGGTGTTACGGTTCTGTATACCAATCAGAATCGGGCACGTACGTTCTAACCAATCACAGCATGACTACCATGTTTTATATCTGCTCTCTCTCCTGCTTCTGTCAGTTGTATTTTCAGACGAGAGTGCGACCCGCCTCCCCCCCTTCTACCTCCAGGCATTTTCAACACGGTGTTCTCGCTCTTCTCCCGGCTGACGGCTCGATTTTACGTCTACGGATTTTTCTCACCACCACCAGTGTCTAGATTCCATTGGGGGATATGTTTGGTTTTCCTAAACATTTAAATTGTATAGATACCCCTTTACAATGCAGTCTAATCTCCAAAATTATGTTTGTACTTACTTGGTTATATGTTATTAATAAATGTTTGCATATCTGCAACGGAGTCTCTCCTGATTGAAATGCCACATGTACGTTTGTGTGGAAATCTTTTATTAAGCAGCTGTAGGAAGGCATTCAGAAATGTCATCAGCTCTCACGTTAACACAGACACACACCTACATAATCAGCTGTTTTAAATTTAAAATTTTTAATGTGTTAACCTTTCCTGCTTGCTTCTTTTTGGACCGTGGTCAGAAAACCAGGGGAGACTGGTTACCTCCAGGGCTGATGTTATAAAATGAATAACGTCGGGGTTAAAATCCTGTTTCTGGAGAGCAGATGAACTAACTTGGCTTTTAGTCTGGAGTTTATCTCGGACACCACACACACACTCACAGTCACACACTCACACACACACACACACACACACACACACACACACAGTCACACACACACACACACACACACACACACACACACACACACACACACACACACACACACACACTGAGCTCTCTTAAGGGAGCTGCAGCACCATTTTACAACAAATTCCTCATCGCGCTGATGTGACCGAGCCTGACCCGAACCCGACCATAATTTCTTAATATCTGTCCGAACCCGGGCCGGCCTGTCGGGTACCGTCGGGACCCGTTGGGGACCCGTCGGGACCCGTTGGGACCCGTCAGGCTCGGTTTGGGTATCCATGCCTTAGTGTGGACGCGCTGACAGTGTTGTTGTCATTACTTATAATGCCTCATGGGGGCGACAGAAACTACGCACTGTAGCTTTAAACTACATTTCCTGCTGATACTTAAAAAAAATGAACACTTTTTTTGTCACTTATTTTGGCGCGTTTTTGTCTCTTCAACGTTTTTTTTCAACTTTTTTGTCGCATTTTTCGACATTTTCTGGGTTAGGCTTTTTTCCCACTTCCACCAGTTTACACTAACAAGTTCTTACCTCTAGTTTTACACATTATTTTACTTTATGGTCAATGCACCGCATGTAGCCTATATGAAATTATATCTAACTTTTGAGTTAAATAAGCAGAAAGTATGCATTAGATTTTGACTAATATTTAAAATCAGAGGAACGTATGTTGATTGATAGTCACAGACAAAGTGAAGTCAGAATAATTCTATAATATTAAATAAAACACCCAAAATTCAATTAAAGTATTGAACTGATCCTTAATTTTACTTGAGAAGAGCGTTTTGTGGAACCTTCCGTGTTACTTTTGGGCAATTTGGTTCTAAAAAAACCCCCAAATGTTCTGATGTAGAAACTTTAAAAACAGGTCAAATTTGACCCAAAGACAACAGGAAAGTTAAGTAACTTTTTCAATGCAGGACTTTTACTCGTAACAGAGTATTTTTACAGTGTGGTATTAGTATTTTTACTTACTTATTGTAATGCAGGGATGTCAAACTCACTTTCGTCTGGAAAAGGGCCAGACATTTTATTTAAGAGAAAAGTCAAATATCTTTGACTGTATTTTTTGCATGTCTTATAACGTCTTCTCACTTACAGTTTGGTCGACATAAAGTCCTAAAAAAGTTCCGTAGCCATCATATATCAGGGTTTTGGTGTTTTGTCTTATTGTGGTAGTCTTGTTTTTCTGTTATGTTCTGTTTCCTGTTTTATTTTGTAGTCTGTCTTGTCTCCCTTGTCTTGTCTAGCTTTCTTCCTGTCTTTGTTCGTTTCCCGCCTTTTTTGATTGTTCTGCCCCACCCTGATTTGTTTCACCTGTTGTGTCACCTGTCCAGTGTTAGTCCTCGTTACCTGGTGCATTTAGTTCCTGTTCTGTCTTTGTCTCTTGTTGGATCATTTCCTTCTGTCTGCCGTGTAGTCTGTTGCTGTGTGTTCTGTTTGGTGTTCCTTGTTAATCCTTGTTAATCCTTGTCAGTTGATTGCTTGCCACTGTTCTGCGTTTTTTCCTGTTCCTGTTTTGGGGATTCTGCTTGTACCTGTTTTTGTATTTGCCTGCCAACCTCTGGACACCTTTTGTAAGTTTTGCCATTAAATTCTTTATTCCGTATTACTGCATTTGGGTCCTGCATTTCCTGTATCCCGTAACAGACTGTTATGACATCATAGAAATAAAGCACCAAAAAAAGTTTGAACAAAGCGACAAAAAATGTTGAAAAAGCGAAAAAAAAAACCAGGTGTGCCAAAATGTATTGGTATCCACATGTGTCAAACTCGAGGCCTGCGGGCCAAATCCGACCCCTCGCAAATTCTGATCCGGCCCGCATATCAATTTAGGTTCACAATCAATTTTGGCCCAGCTAGTTGTGCGCCAAACCAAAAACATGGGAAAGCAGAATATGGCAAATTTGCCGACTTTGAGACTCAGAAATTCCCCCAGAACCAGAACCAGAGAGTTTGCATATTCAGACTGTGAAAGATCTTGTTGTGAGTCAGCTGTGTGGTAGCCTACTTATAAAATGTAATCATTATTTTGCATGATTTGCTAAATTCTAGGATGGATTTGGAACTTTTTTGCTGACTTTTTCAGGGCTTTATGTGGACCAAACTGTAACTGTACGGCCGCCGACTTGAGCTGTAAAGAAGCTCTGGCCGCCCGGTCGAGGACGCTGGTCAGAAAGTCCGGGGAAGCTGTTTGAGGCTTTGGCCGCTCTGACGTAGCAGCATTCTATGTTCATCATGGAAAAAGATCAAGCAGCCACTGCACGGCCAATACACTGACCCTAGAAACCTTTTATAAATGACATATATAATGACAGAATGTGTATTGGTTGTTGGTCGCAGCGGTGTCTGTTAGCAGTTAGCTCGCTCGTTAGCCGCTGAACCGCAGCAGCGTGCAGGCAGAGCGAGCAGCCGCCAGCTGTTGATCCGTGCAGGACTTCACCGTGAGCGGACTGTTTAGAGACCATGTGACCGGCAGGTAACGTTAACTGGTCCCTATACGCAAATATCATAAATGATAGGTAACCCAGCAACGGCCATGATGAGCTTCTCCTCCTTTTTCTCTGAACTAATGTTTTGGTAGGAACCAAAGTTTACATCGTATGTTTCTCTGGAATCAGCCAGCGTGAAGGACGTCTATATTCTGATTGGTTGCCGCTGAACCGCGTCATAGCTCATTACCATAAAGTTGACCTACTTTCAACTCGACGCCGACAGATTTTCCGCTCCTTGCAGCTGAGAGAAGCAGCTTCCATTGAAAATGAATGACTTCCTGTATCTTTAGAAGATCAAGTCGGCGGCGGCGTGGACGGACAGTACGTGAGAAGACCATATGAGACATGCAATAAATGAGTCAAAGATATTTTACTTTTTCGATGAAATAAAAGCATGTCATAAACTCTACATGTCTGGCCCTTGATGTGATTCTCTTTTTCCAGTGTGGCCCTTAGCGAAATTGAGTTTTGACATCCCTGTCCTAAAGTGACATGCGGCCGGATCAAAGTCTGTGAGGGGCCGGGTTTGGCCCGCAGGCCTTGAGTTTGACACATGTGCTGTAAAGGATCTGAATACTTCTTCCACCACTGGGCTGAACTGTCTTTAGTTGAACGTGCATTATGTGCTGTAACTGCTTGAGAGCCTTGTCTCTTGTTTGTTAATTCTACAGAAATTGAAACTAGCCCCTGCTCTTCTGAACGACCTCAACATGTCTGTGGTTAGCTCGCGTCAACGCAAACCAGCTGTGCCTCCCGCCTCGACAAACATGGCTGTCACATTCTGTAGCTGCAGCTGGGACTGCAAATGGTTTCCCAGTTCTCCAGGAGACCGGCCAGGCCGTGGCTGGGGACGTTAGGATTTAATGCTACAATAACAAAATGAAATAAAAAAAGGACTTTTTTTGCGCCAGGCTTCACCCTTTGAGAGGAAACGACATCCCAGCCAACAGAGCGAAATGTGCTTCCCTGAAACATTTGAATAATTCCAGCATTATTTATCTATGGAAATCATTCCTATCATTATTCAAGAGCCTGGTCTTTCTGGAGCTGAAGGCAGGAAATCTGTCTGAGCAAATATATATTTGAGTGAGTCCACGCATAAAGTTCATGCAGATGCTGAGAGAATGTGAGCGGGGGCTATTTGAGCGTGAGGACAGGTTTTTAAGGTAAAGCACTTCAAAATCTGAATGTTAAATCATTAGCCGCTTTCCGACCAGAGGGATTTTTGCAGTTCCTAGAACATAAAGTTCCTAGAACCCTTTTTTTCTTGTGTTCCGACTGGACCAATTTGGGGATTATTAAAGTGCCCATATTATGAAAAAAATCACTTTTTCTGGGATTTATTTTGTGTCTCTGCTTCCAGAGACACAAAATGTGGTGCTTCCACACACATACAAACTTTGATAAATCCGTCCATGCTGTTTAGAGTGCGATACGGTTTCTGAAAGTGTCCTGCCTTCAGTCTCTGGGTGAGCTGGTCAACATCTGCACGGCTTTCTACGTCACTAGCCGAGATGAGGGGGCTAGGGGGCTAACCGTTAGCATGCTAGCTCGTTCTCAATGGCAAAACACTGCCACAACACACACTAGTTCACCATAATCTACAAAAGAACTACTTCCATGTCCCTGTTCTGCAGGTATTCCACACAAAGTTGGAAGTGCGGCCTCGTTTAGAAGAAGTCTCCCGGCTAATCCTGCCTTGTTCTACTGAAGTTGGAGAAACAGCTAGCTCATGTAGTCCTTACCTAGCTACTGAGCATGTGATCTTACCTAGCTACTGAGCATGTGATCTTACCTAGCTACTGAACATGTGACTCTAGTACTGCATGTCTACCTAGCATGATTTACTAGCATGAGCATGTGGTCTTACCTAGCTACTGAGCATGTGTTTACTGCTATGCATGGTCTACTAGTACTGAGCATGTGGTCTTACCTAGCTACTGAGCATGTGGTCTTACCTAGCTACTGAGCATGTGTGAATCCCAACAAAGATGGAACAGAAATGCTTGCTGCACACGTAACTTTGGACATATAGTCTCGCTTTGCCAGACCTTCCTCCACAGCGCTGCGGAGGAAGCTTCTCCCGTAGCTCTGGGTGGATGTCCTGACCTGACTTGAGTGGGAGGTAAACTGGGCTACATCACGTCTCCCCCCCTCTGCAGCACTGTTGTCGGCCAGTGCGTCAGCATGCAGACCGTGACGAAGGACAGTATTAATAGATGAGATGGCTTTTCACACTCAAACATATAAATTAGCCAATTATCTAGATAAAGCTCGGGAGAAGAGGAAAAAAAGCTCTTTCGAGATGAATTGTAGATGAGAATTTGTTGTTTGTGTGTGTGTGTGTGTGTATATACATATATGTATGTGTAGGCCTATATGTGTGTATATGTATATATTTATATTCATGTATTTCTCCGAATGATTTGTATATGCGACAGGAAGACGTTTGTTAAATAAGTAAATTTGTGGTGTCTTGTAATCCCATGTGGGATGGGCCAAAATGTTTGGCATGACACAGAAATATAATATAACTAACTAACTAACTATTAATTAGGTGATAGAGACCATAGTGAAGGACAGTATTAATTAGGTGATGAGACCGTGGTGAAGGACGGTATTAATTAGGTGATGAGACCATAGTGAAGGACGGTATTAATTAGGTGATGGAGACCGTGGTGAAGGACAGTATTAATTAGGTGATGAGACCGTGGTGAAGGACGGTATTAAGCCGGCAGCTGCCTTCAACCTCCTACCTAACAGTCGGCTCTATCGCCTAGTTTTTATTATACTAATAAAGTGTTTTTAAAACCAAAGATACATTTTTACGTGTAAGTAAGTATTAGCCTCACGCTAATTTATCAAGACTAGGCCTACCGGCTAAACTAACGCTAGCTTCATGGCAACCTCTACACCTGGCGAGTCCCCACTCCCCCTCAGGATTTCCTCGTTGTTTAATAATACAAACAAAGAAATTGCTGACCTCAGGGAAGATGTTCGTCGGCTTTCCGAGGACTTAAAAACCAAAGATGCTTTGTTAACCGCCTGCTTGGACGTGGCTCATAATCAGTCGCTCCGGATCTCATCTCTCTCGGCGGCCTTCCAGGATACCGCGCCATGGGACCCAGCTGCCTGCCCACGCCCATCGTCCTGCTCGACACCGGTTATCAAGCCACCCTGGACTGAGGTGGTTTGCGGCCGAAAGAGAGCCTCGGGTAGGGCTCCATCGCCTCCTGCCCTCAGCCTCTCCAACCGCTTCAATGCCTTGTCGGAGTCGGAGCCGGTAGCGGCCAATGCGGCTCACCGGGCTCGCCCCGCTTCAAAGCAGACTGACCAGCCGTCGTCACGGAAGACGATTGCTACCGCGCGGCGAAAGCTTCTGAGGGATGCGGTAGTCAGACGGTCCGGTGGCCTACACTGCCTGGATCGGCCAAATGACAACGTTCCTCAAAAACAATCCCCACAACCGAACGGTAAGCAATCTTCCTCTTCTTTTCCCTGCCCATCTGAAACCGACACTGACTGTTTTGCTCCCGTCACCGGCTACCCACACCCCCCCACTCCTCGTCCGCTCTTCCCCCTAACCATAGTAATTATTGGGGACTCCATCACTAGAGACCTACGGTTTCATAATGCTGTCACACACTGTTTTCCCGGAGCCAAAGTTGCAGACATCCTGGCTAAAGTTATGGACCTGATACCCTCATTTCCGACCTCTATCAAACGCATCGTGGTCCATTGTGGACATAACGACATGTCCACTCGGATTCAGGAGTGTGAGCGCACAAGGCGAGACTTTACCACTCTCATTGAGGCTTTAAAAAGCACTGGGAAGTCGGTTTTTATTTCGGGCCCACTTCCATCTCTAGGTCGCGGATCATGCCTCTTTAGTAGACTACTCTCCCTTAACACCTGGCTCCAGCTCACATGCAGTATTCACAGGATAGGTTTTATTGACAACTTCAATCTGTTTTGGGAACGTGGCTCCCTGTTCAACAGGGATGGGATTCATCCCAATACACGCGGAAGCCAGATGCTACGTGGAAATTTGCACCACGCCCTGCATACCCAGACCTCTGATTGACTGTTTACATCCCGTAAACACTCCCACAAGCACACTGACCAGACACACTCTCCCAAAGTCAATAATCAGAGATACAGCGCTATACGCCCCTCTGTGCTCCCTTCAGAGCAATCACCCATTCATAATCCCATAACCACCATGTCTGTCCCCCGACTGAGACCGTTTAAACCAAACGCTAACAAAAGAGGTGCTATACTAAACAACCTAATTGGAATTAAAACAACCACTGCAACGATAGAACAGAATAGGAAAATGAAATGTGGACTATTAAATATTAGATCTCTGTCATCGAAAGCATTATTGGTAAACGAATTGATATCAGATAACCACATTGATTTATTCTGCCTCACCGAAACCTGGCTGGGCCATGACGAATATGTTAGTTTAAACGAAGCCACTCCTCCCAGTCATAATAATACCCAAATTCCACGAGGCTCAGGCCGAGGAGGGGGAGTTGCAGCCATATTTGACTCGAGTCTGTTAATTAATCCTAAACCTAAACTAAATTATAACTCGTTTGAAGGTGATTTTAATATCCATGTGGACGTTGACAGCAATAGCCTTAGTACTGCTTTCAACTCACTGCTAGATTCTATTGGTTTCAGTCAGAGGGTGCATCAGGCCACGCACTGTTTTAACCACACCCTCGACCTTGTGCTAGAATATGGCATCAAAATTGACGATTTAATAGTATTTCCGCAGAATCCTCTATTATCAGACCATTTTTTAATAACTTTCGAATTCCTACTACCAGACTATACGAAATTAAATAAAAGTTTCTACACTAGATGCTTATCTGACAGTGCTATAGCTAAATTTAAGGAAGATATTCCAACAGCACTTAACTCAATGTCATGCCTTAATATAACAGAGGACTGTTATGTTAACTCTAGTCCCTCCCAACTTGATAACTTTGTAGACGCTGCTACGGCCTGCCTACGGACTACTTTAGACTCGGTTGCTCCTCTCAAAAAGAAGATGATGAAGGAAAGGAAACTAGCACCTTGGTATAACTCCCAAACTCGCAAATTAAAACAAATCTCACGAAAACTTGAAAGTAAATGGCGTTCCACCAAACTGGAAGAATCTCGTGTGGATTGGCAAGATAGTCTAAAAAATTATAGGAGGGCCCTCAGAAATGCCAGATCAGACTATTACTCAACACTAATAGAAGAAAATAAGAACAACCCAAGGTTTCTTTTCAGCACTGTAGCCAGGCTGACAGATAGTCACAGCTCTGTTGAGCCATCTATCCCTATAGCTCTGAGCAGTGATGACTTCATGACCTTTTTTAATGATAAAATTATAACAATTAGAGAAAAAATTCATCACCTTTTGCCCACAGCTTCTAACGGCTCACCATTGGGCGCAGGAGGGCTAGAGAGAACGATAAGACCTGATACTTATTTAGACGGCTTTTATCCTTTAGACCTCCAACAATTAATGTTAAGGGTCTCTTCAGCTAAGCCAACTACCTGTCTCTTAGACCCCATTCCAACGAAGCTACTTAAAGAAGCACTACCCGTGGTCAATACCACATTACTAGATACGATCAATATGTCCTTATTAACGGGTCACGTACCGCAGTCATTTAAAGTAGCTGTGATAAAACCTATTCTGAAAAAACCCACCCTCGACCCTGAGGTCTTAGCCAACTATAGACCTATATCTAACCTCCCGTTTCTCTCCAAAATCCTTGAGAAGGTAGTCGCTAATCAATTGTGTGACTTTCTGCATAGAAATAGTCTATTTGAAGACTTTCAGTCAGGATTTAGAAAGCATCATAGCACAGAGACGGCACTGGTGAAAATCACTAACGATCTTCTAACTGCATCAGACAAAGGACTTGTCTCCATACTTGTCTTATTAGATCTTAGTGCTGCATTCGACACTATTGACCATACCATCCTCTTACAGAGACTGGAACATTTAGTTGGCATTAAAGGAATCGCACTAAACTGGTTTAAGTCCTATTTTTCTGAGCGATCCCAATTTGTTAATATTAACGATAAACCATCCAAATACGCTAAAGTTAGCCATGGCGTTCCTCAAGGCTCAGTGCTTGGACCAATTCTATTCTCTTTATATATGCTTCCTCTAGGCAATATTATTAGGAAACACTCAATTAACTTTCACTGTTACGCAGACGACACCCAATTATATCTGTCAATTAAGCCCGACGAAAGCGGTCAGTTAGCTAAACTTCAAGCGTGCATTAAAGATATAAAATCCTGGATGACCCACAATTTTCTGATGTTAAACTCAAACAAAACGGAAGTTATTGTGCTGGGACCCAAGCACCACCGAACTTCATTATCTAAATATATAGCTACCCTAGATGGTATTGCCCTGGCCTCCAGCACTACTGTCAGAAATCTAGGAATCATTTTTGATCAGGATCTATCCTTTAACGCCCACTTAAAACACACCTCTAGAACAGCCTTTTTCCATCTTCGTAACATTGCCAAAATCAGGAACATCCTGTCTCAAAACGATGCTGAAAAACTAGTCCATGCATTCGTTACTTCCCGGCTGGACTACTGTAATTCTTTACTATCAGGCTGCTCAAATAAGTCCCTCAAGACCCTCCAGCTGATCCAGAATGCTGCAGCACGTGTTCTGACAAGAACTAAGAAAAGAGATCATATTTCTCCTGTATTAGCTTCTCTGCATTGGCTTCCTGTAAAATCCAGGATTGAATTTAAAATCCTTCTCCTGACCTACAAAGCACTAAATGGTCAAGCACCATCATACATAGAAGAGCTCTTAGTACCTTATTGTCCCACTAGAGCACTGCGCTCCCAGAACTCAGAGCTACTTGTGGTTCCTAGAGTCTCTAAAAGTAGAATGGGAGCCAGAGCCTTCAGCTACCAGGCTCCTCTCCTGTGGAACCAGCTCCCAACTTGGGTTCGGGGGGCTGACACCGTCGCCACATTTAAGAATAAACTGAAAACCATCATCTTTGATAAAGCTTATAGTTAGGGAGTGAGGAGTTGCAGCATAGTAGAGTAGAGGGAGGCAGGAAGTACAAGCCCGTTCCGGCAGGGGAGAGTACGAGCCCGGTCCAGGGCCCCTCTCTTTAGCCTGCCTCTCTTAGTTATGCTATTATAACTCTAGACTGCTGTGGGAAGCTCCTACCAAGGACACAATGAGCTGCTCCCTCTTCTCTCTTTTCACTTGTCTCCTTTTGTGTGCATCTTAGTCCCAGAAATGCCTGTTACTAACCTAGCTCTGGGGAGTTTTCTCCCCGGAGTCCCTTTGCTTCTTCTTCACCCAGAATATCGCCTTGGAATTGGGTGGCACCTACACCGGGGTCCTGGGTGCAGCTGACGCTATGGACTTACTACACCCTGCTACGCTCTACGATTCCCCGCAGTGTCCAACTGCGTCCTGCCGCGTCCAACCGCGTCCACCCAGGCTGCTGTGCCACACTACACCCCGTAACGCCCTGCTGTGCCCTACTATGACATGAACTACTACGACTACCATTGTGATCACTGTTTCACTATCTCTATTATGACTATTATTGCCACCATTCACCACTCCCCCAACTGGTGCCGTCAGACACCGCCTACCAAGAGTCTGGGTCTGTCCGAGGTTTCTTCCTAACAAAAAAGGGAGTTTTTCCTCGCCACTGTCGCAATAGCTACTGCTAATGCTTGCTCTTGAGGCAACCACTGTAATAGTTGGGGCTTCGTAAACTACAGAGTTTGGTCTAGACCTACTCTATCTGTAAAGTGTCTCGAGATAACTCTTGTTATGATTTGATACTATAAATAAAATTGAATTGAATTATTAATTAGGTGATGAGACCGTGGTGAAGGACGGTATTAATTAGGTGATGAGTCCGTGGTGAAGGACGGTATTAATTAGGTGATGAGTCCGTGGTGAAGGACGGTATTAATTAGGTGATGAGTCCGTGGTGAAGGACGGTATTAATTAGGTGATGAGTCCGTGGTGAAGGACGGTATTAATTAGGTGATGAGACCAGAAAGTCTCCTGTATGGTTCCAGGGATTTGATCATGTTGCTGCCTTGATTGGTTACCCTCACTATTTTTTTTTACGTTTCTTCATTCGGATCCATTTGCGATCCGTTCCGTTCTGAATAAACTAACAGCAGTTTACATGCTTCGTCCTTGTCGCATTACCGGTATTTATTAAGATAATTCTAAACAGATTTCTGTAGTTCAAACAACTCGGAATTGTGGTTGAGAACGTCAGTTATAACGGCCCATGTATTAAAAAATTGTCAGGTTTAAATTGGGCTCGGGCTCATAATTACAGTTAATGTGTCGGGCCGGGCCGGGCTCGGACACAACGGGCTCGGGTAGGGTCGGGCTTGAGTTTTTGGGCCGATCTAAGCTCTACCGGGGATCGTGCATCGCGTGTTGCAGTTCCTTTCCGCGTTACTCTCTTCCTAACAACAATCGTCCCGTTGTTGTGGCCGGCGTGTGGCGTTTAATTTCCCCGTTGTTGCGTCCCCCAGAGCTACGGTGGCCGACAGGGGCAAACGCCCTGCAACTCAAGAAAACACACGCAAATAGACAAAACACAAGCAATTTAAGAAAACATCTTCATTAATTTGACAACACATGTGCAGCATTCAGCAAACACACTGCAAATACACACAACACAACCAAATACATAAACGCACTGCAAATATCACAACACAACCAAATACATAAACGCACTGCAAATACACACAACACAACCAAATACATAAACGCACTGCAAATACACACAACACAACCAAATTCATAAACGCACTGCAAATACACACAACACAACCAAATACATAAACGCGCTGCAAATACACACAACACAACCAAATACATAAACGCGCTGCAAATATCACAACACAACCAAATACATAAACGCACTGCAAATACACACAACACAACCAAATACATAAACGCACTGCAAATACACACAACACAACCAAATACATAAACGCGCTGCAAATACACACAACACAACCAAATACATAAACGCGCTGCAAATATCACAACACAACCAAATACATAAACGCACTGCAAATATCACAACACAACCAAATACATAAACGCACTGCAAATACACACAACACAACCAAATACATAAACGCGCTGCAAATACACACAACACAACCAAATACATAAACGCGCTGCAAATATCACAACACAACCAAATACATAAACGCGCTGCAAATATCACAACACAACCAAATACATAAACGCACTGCAAATACACACAACACAACCAAATACATAAACGCGCTGCAAATACACACAACACAACCAAATACATAAACGCGCTGCAAATACCACAACACAACCAAATACATAAACGCCCTGCAAATACCACAACACAACCAAATACATATACGCTTTACAAATACCACAACGCAACCAAATACATAAACGCGCTGCAAATATCACAACACAACCAAATACATAAACGCACTGCAAATACACACAACACAACCAAATACATAAACGCGCTGCAAATATCACAACACAACCAAATACATAAACGCACTGCAAATACACACAACACAACCAAATACATAAACGCGCTGCAAATACACACAACACAACCAAATACATAAACGCGCTGCAAATACCACAACACAACCAAATACATAAACGCTCTGCAAATACCACAACACAACCAAATACATATACGCTTTACAAATACCACAACGCAACCAAATACATAAACGCGCTGCAAATATCACAACACAACCAAATACATAAACGCGTTACAAATACCACAACCAAATACATAAACGCCAAAAACAAATGCAACAAATAAAATTTGTTTTCTTAAGTTGCAGGGCGTTTGCCCCCGTCGGCCACCGTACAGAGCAGCCCAGTGTCATTGCAGTTTGTGAAATGGTAACGTTCTAAAATCGTGACCTATACACGAAACAAATGAGAAAATCGTGACTTGTACACGAATCAGTAGATTAAAAATTACGTGACCATTTCACGAACTGCTGTGAGACCGTGTTGGATATTAACACAGCTCGAGCAAAAGGAGGAAAACATTTCTTTTCTTTTCTTTCTTTTTCTTTGACAGGAAAAGCTGCCGCAGGTCGGCAACAACAGATGTGCTCATGTTGTCTTACCTCACATCCAAAAGATTTCCTCTCGAGGCGTTATGAATACCTCACTGTATCTACAATAAAAAGCTGCACACAGAAAAACACAGGAGTTCATTTCAGATTAGATGTAAAAACATTATGAAGCAGGGCAAACGTGGGAGAGACTCTTGGGGGGTAATAATGTTGCTAGTTCAGCTGATTGGTTGGTGGGTCAGGTTCAGGAAACAGGAGGAGGGAGAGAAGGGGAGTGAGAATAAAGGCCATTACACACCAACCAGACGGCCGTTACGCACCGACCAGACGGCCGTTACGCACCGACCAGACGGCCGTTACGCACCGACCAGACGGCCGTTACGCACCCACCAGACGGCCGCTACACACCTACCAGACATTACACACTGACCAGACGGCCGTTACGCACTGACCAGACGGCCGTTACACACCGACCAGACGGCCGTTACGCACCCACCAGACGGCCGTTACACACCAACCAGACATTACACACCGACCAGACGACCAGACGGCCGTTACGCACCGACCAGACGGCCGTTACGCACCCACCAGACGGCCGTTACGCACCGACCAGACGGCCGTTACGCACCCACCAGACGGCCGCTACACACCTACCAGACATTACACACCGACCAGACGGCCGTTACGCACTGACCAGACGGCCGTTACACACCGACCAGACGGCCGTTACACACCGACCAGACATTACACACCGACCAGACGACCAGACGGCCGTTACGCACCGACCAGACGGCCGTTACGCACCGACCAGACGGCCGTTACACACCGACCAGATGGCCGTCACACCCCGACCAGACGGCCGTTACACACCAACCAGACGGCCGTTACACACCAACCAGACGGCCGTTACGCACCGACCAGACGGCCGTTACACACCGACCAGACATTACACACCGACCAGACGGCCGTTACACACCAACCAGACATTACCCACCGACCAGACGGCCGACCGTCAGCAGTAAAGCCAGTGTGACTGATCAGTCTCCCCGAGTTGGTCCAAAAAGTTCCTCAGAACACCGAAGAGACCAGATGTAATACGTCTCCATAACAGCAGGCGGCGCTGATCTGGATTGTTGCCCAAAAATGAAAACCGGCAGCTGATTGGACGAACGCATCACGTGGGTCTGGCTGCTGCTTCCGGATTTTGGATTTTTCGAACAGCCATTAATGGCGACTCATTCAGAATACGATCTCATGTTGTACTAAAATAGTTCACTGAAACGTGTTTCTGAAAACATTTTAAGCGAGAAATAAATGCCAGCATGGATTTCAAGCCTTTCTTCAGCCACTTCTGTCAACAACAGTCGAGAACCCCTTAGACATTATGTGAACATATGATGTAATCTGAAAACTGCTGCTCTGGTTAAAAAAACAATGCAACTGATCTCAGCTGGTATTCTGTCTGGAATGGACATTTCTAAGTGACCCCAAACTTTTGACCGGTAATGTATATACAATTAAAATGACAGATAAATAAGGACATGTACTTCTCAGCACAATCTACCAAAGTTATTAGAAGTAATTCAAATAAGAAATTCCCATGTTCAATACAGTGACAGTGGATAGACAGGAAAGGGGGAGAGAGATGGGGGATGACACGCAGCAAAGGGCAGCAGGTCAGATTCGAACCGCTGCAGGACTCGGCCAACATGGAGCGAACGTTCTTACTGGGTGAGCTGGAGGCCGCCCCAAACCCGTCTTGATTGTCTTGGGCGGTGCTAAGTGCCGGGAAAAGCTGCGGGAAACGTCGTGGATATATACAGCGTGCTCATCATTCAGCTAGCAAGCAAGCCGTGCAGCAGAGCATAAAAAAATCAAAACAGACTTGTTTAAATTAAAGTAGTCTGGATGGATGACAACTCATTTACCAGATACCGGATGTCCCTTGCCTTGCAAAACTCTGTTCGTTTCGGGACTAAACAACGAACTTCAAGCAAGCTACATGCAGAAAATGTCAAGTTTTGAAGAAAATTTAGATGCAACGAGGCAGGCGTGCTTGGTTCTTTCGAGGAGTAATTGTGGAGATTTCTAAAGAATATGTTTAGGTCATTTCCTCTCTAACTGGGACGTTTTGGGACTGATTGGTGGGATTGTTGTGGACGAAGTACACACGGAGATACTCTGGTAAGAGCCAATGAGGTTTAACCATGTATCAGCTAATTTAAATAGCTCACGTTACTGGATTGTGTCAGCAGTTAACTTCGTTTAATATTGTATGTGGCGTTTTCTTTTGCAGGGTGCAAATGTTCCACCAGAACCAGTTCCTTCTTGAGACTATTTAGCAGAGCCACCGTCGCTGTGACCAGAGCTTAGCGCCGCCCCAAGACGACTGTGATTGGTTTAAAGAAATGCAACCAACCCAGAGCTTTTTTTCTCCTATCCCAGAATGTATGTGTGGTGTAGCCAGACTTGCGAGTTAGGATTTTATGTCTGATTCACTTGGCTTTGAGGAATCATGGCAAGACGATCACCAGCTCACACAGCGCCAGAGAAAAAGTGTTCCTCCGAGGTCTTTGCTGCTTTATCTTAACTCCACATGGATGCTATTTTCTTGTGCAGCCATGTTAATTGCATATGTTTATTTGCACAAAGGGGACACATAAAACAGGAAACCACACAGAAAAACAGCTGTAAAGAAAGTCTTATGAGTGGTTTCGTGTTTTGTACAATGAGTGCACTGGACAACAACATACATCAGTTCAGCAATCATTTTCAAACAGCCACCCTGACTGAGAGGCCTCAGACCCAAGTAGCACCACCTTTTCCAGAGTTGTGTTTTGGACTGTGAATGCCTCACTTCATTACACAGGAATCCGCTGGCTGAATGGCACAGCCTGGACTCAGTAAAAACTCCCCCAGTTTTACAGAAACACCAGGCTTGCAGCATGGAAAGCTGTGTGTTTCTGAGGGCCATCGTGTGCACTAACTTTCCAATTTTGAACTATGTTGCTTTGTCTAACAATGCACTCTTTTTGTGTCACCTTCCTCATTGTCACAGCCAAGGGTGTAGCGGACACTGGGTATGCGGGGGACATGTCCCCTGCACTTCACATGATGGTGCCCTCTGTCCCCCACACTTACAATAGGTCTGAGTTGATTTGAATGCACCATAAGTAGACAAGTGTGCACTTTACTCAGCCCCCGCCCCCAAACACGTACACACATATTTACAGCACCCCCTACCACAAAATATTTCCAACGTCCCTCTGAGTGATAGATTCAAATGTGAAAAAATGTCAAACATTTAAACATTTTGAGGAACTTTGTACACATATTTGGTTCATTGGCATGCTCCACCTCCGTTGTGGCCAGTTAAAATGTTAGCAGGTCTCCCAGATGCGGCAGTAAAATAGTATGGAACGGTTTATGGAAATGTCGTTCGAGTTTCCATCAATCATAAATGAAATGTGGGCTACTTGGAATCCATGATTTGGAGAGACGAATGGGAGAGGATCTGTCAATAAAAAATCCTCCTCCTGAATAATCTATCCCTCTCACTTTCCAAATTACGGCTTTGCCCCCTGGACACATCCTCAAATAATCCACAGCAGCAGCAGAAAAGACACGGCAGCCTGGTCAGATATGGTTGGCTGCAGTTTGTTTGTCGCACCATTCTCTGGATTTACTGTATGAAATAAAAAAGAAAAGAAACAGCCACGAGAAGTTCCAGGATTTATTTGTTGAAAACCTCATAATGACCATGATTCGTACAGTTATGCATGTCATGCTCCTTGGTTTTTATGGCCTTTAAATTCAATTGTTCACTGTCTCAGGGGGAGTGCATGTTTGGTAAAAAAAGGTGCTAGTCTTGATAATGAGTTGTGATTAACTCTTGTTGCAAAATCTCTGGCATTTCGTCTTGAATCATCTATCTTTACAGGCCCCCTGGATTTGATGTTTTCAAGACTTAGCTATATGTCTCAGAAACAATCTGTAATTTAGCTGGAACTGGTGTTCCCTTCTCTGGTATTCATATAATTCTTTTTTGGTTTATCAGAAGTGAATACCAGTCATCGTTACATACCTAAGATAAACTTATGCCTCCACTTAACTTAATAGTTTTGTGGTGAGCATTGTTTTTTTTGGGTCAAACTATATAATAAATGAATGATTTATCTGATATACTCATAGACAGTAAAATTAATGAACAAAGCTACGCCGTAGACTTCCCACGAAGACCAGTGAAGTCTCTTTCCCGGTGATGGCTGAGCGTTACTGAGCAGCCTCCAACTGAGCTTGAAGACGTAGATGTGACGTGAGCAACCTGTCTGAAAGTTGGAAGTCTTCTGGTAGCTGTGCCAAGAGAAATCTCAATCATTCCCAATCTAGCAGAGACGGAGAGCGTAGGTATATGTAAGGAGATAACATAGACACAGGCTAATTATTGATCACTAAAATGATAGTTAACATTAGTAATTAAACTTAAACAGCTAATGGAAGTCCAAACTGCCTGAGAGCTTCTCCTGTACTATACGGTAATTCCTCTACTATGAGACAGTAAGTCTCGTGGTTATGACCCAATCGTTAGCCTATTTTTATAAAAACGTCTGCTACGGAGCCATAACGTGAGCTACAAGGTAATGGAGCCTTTTATACATTGTCGTGTTTCTTTAGAAATAAACAATGGACAAATAGAGTCTTTAAACTCTTCAGATGTAAAGTTATTCTCTGTCAAAGTGACGTCAAAATGAATGGCAGTCAATGGGATGCTAACGGGAGCTGATGGCTTGGTAGCATCAAAATGGCGCCATAGGAGCTACGGGTTGCGGAGGCTGGCTTACCCCCTTGGATATACTGTCTGCTGTAACCATTTCGGTTCAGTCAACGATTGTTAAAAAAGTGCAGCCACTGATTTAGTGAGGCTTTAGCATCGATGTAGTTTGTTTCTAATATGGGTGGAGATGGCGCAGTGGATATGACACATGCCTTTGGGTCCGATTCCCACTGCGATACATCAACCAATGTGTCCCTGAGCAAGACACTTAATCCCTAGTTGCTCCAGTTGCTCTGATATATATAGCAAATGTAAGTCGCTTTGGATAAAAGCGTCAGCTAAATGACATGTAACGTAATGTAATGTAATATCACCGTTGGATGCAAAGTGCTTCGGCTGACTTGTCTGTCTCGCTCCTCAGCGTCATCACTGCCATTATTTATGCATGGTGACGCACTTACCAAATAAATGTCAATGTCAAACACACTCATATGACTGATGCTCTGCTTGCTGTCCATCATGTATGGCTGGCTATGCCTATATATAATCTTCGCTGCTTGAATGAACAGAAGTCCCTGGGCTGCAGCATTATCATTGCTGTCGTTCATCAGGTGTACGTAATGAAAGACCGCTTCCTTGACTCATCGAAGTGTGAAATAGTGGCAGAACAAGAGCCGAGGCCTCTTATAATTCAGACACTGTATGAATCAAATTTAAACTCCATTACTGATGATGATAAATGTGAAAAAAGGCTCAATAGAGTGTGTGAGAGGCGTGCCATTACTCTGAAAAGGTCAGCCACTGAAGTCATCACTGCAGATAAATAACTCCATTTAATGCATACGACAAAGTCTAATGGGTCTTCTGCAGTTACAGCCGGGAGAAATAGCGTCGGTTTATGGAGGCTGGTGATGTGGAGTATTTGATTATGTAACGGTTAGCCTGTAGGATATGAGCATCATGAAATGAATGACTCCCAAATATCCTGCTATGACACACAAAGTGCTCAGTACTCAGTTAACTTGTCCTTAAAGGGTAACTACCGTTTTTTTCAACCTGGATTTTCTTGTTGTTTTTGTGTCTAAGTGACTGATGGGAACAACAATCTTTGACATAGGTCCAGCATTAAGCGAGATCGCTGCAGTCGGCAGCGGAGAAACAAGCTACAATATAAGTTAATAGGGCAACTGTCCAGCTTGTATTTACCTTCACAAAAGTGCTAATTTTGCCGCTGACAGGCTCAGATTATTATTCGAAGTGTCTTACAACAGTATGGAAAGGATTTCTAAGGAGATCAACCTTTCTGTTTAAGAGTGAGATCCTTTTTTTGAACATGAAAACATCCGAGAAATTGCGTTCGCTAAACCCACCAGACTCCATGTAAATAAACAGTAATTTTAGCATCGTAAAATACGCTTCATTCAAAGTCGACAGAAACTAAATAAAACTATGAAAAGCCGTTTTGGGTCGTCTTTCCACTTTTCCAACCATTACAACTCTAGTTTTGGTTGAAATAAACACATAGTTTACCGATTTACATATGAAAATATGTTGGCTCTATACATGCTAAAAGTATTGCTTTTTTAAATGGAGTCTGGTGGGTTTAGTGGTAGTGACTTCAGAGCTGTTTCTGGTTAAACAGAAAGGTTTTAAGAGGTCTTTTTACGTAGGGATCCTTTCCATAATGTTGTCAGACACTTAGAATAATAAACTGAGCTTGTCAGCGGCAACAACAGAACTTTAAGTGGATCAAACTGATGCTGAACATTTCCCCGATAGGGTTACATTGCAGCCCGGTCTGTGGCTGCCGGTTACACCGTTCACACTTAATACTAAACATTTGTTAAGATGGAACCAGCAAATGTTTGGTATATTTGCATGAAAATACCACAAACAATTAATATCAAAAAGTTACGCACTAAAGCTTTAACATTACACGTAACATTTGATCCATTTGTCTGAGCAGCTTTAAAGTTTTCTAAGTGACAACTCATCATCAAGTTAAATCATTATTGATTCTGCTTCTAAAATCTTCCCAGTTTGGAAATGTTTTTTTTTTGCCTTCCTTCTTAACTATTACATTCTTAAAAAGTATCACGGTACAGAAAAAAGGGGAAATGCATTACAAAACACAGAGCAATATGGCCTAAAGGACATTGGCTTCAACTACTCCACATCAGATCATGCTGGCGTTTCTCATCAGACTTACCATCACAGCTGAAAAGAGACCTTTAGGAAATCACGGGAAGACTTTCACTCGAGTGTGAAGTCCAAATTGTCTGTCCTGTGCAATTACAGTTTTTTCTCTGCGCTCAGTTCTTCCACGGGGAGCCGGGCCACGTGCTGCGGAGCTTGTCAACACAAGTCAAACATAATAGCAAAGCATGCAAGCAGAGCAAAGAACTGCTCAGGACACGCAGAGGAAAGCTTAGTAATCAGGTATTTTTGTTACATTATATAAGACACAATTATCTTCTGTGGTACCCATACATGTTTAGAGATCATCTATGAATATGAAATCAGGTTATGACTATTCATTGCCTTTACAATAGTCTCACATTGCAAGATCTCCACAGCGCTGTGGAGGAAGGTCTGGCTACACCACAGATGCATTCTGGGATAGGAGAAAAAACGCTCTGGGTTGTTTTGCATTTTTTTGAACGGATCACAGTCGTCTTGGTCGGCGCTAAGCTCTATATATAAGCTAATAGTCTCAGGAAGGAATGCCCAGAATGCACCTGAACACACCTTTCTGTAAGATCAGCACGCCCAGAATGCACCTGAACACACCTCCCTGTAAGACCAGCACGCCCAGAATGCACCTGAACACACCTCCCTGTAAGACCAGAATGCACCTGAACACACCTCCCTGTAAGACCAGCACGCCCAGAATGCACCTGAACACACCTCCCTGTAAGACCAGCACGCCCAGAATGCACCTGAACACACCTCCCTGTAAGACCGGCACGCCCAGAATGCACCTGAACACACCTCCCTGTAAGACCGGCACGCCCAGAATGCACCTGAACACACCTCCCTGTAAGACCGGCACGCCCAGAATGCACCTGAACACACCTCCCTGTAAGACCGGCACGCCCAGAATGCACCTGAACACACCTCCCTGTAAGACCAGCACACCCAGAATGCACCTGAACACACCTCCCTGTAAGACCAGCACACCCAGAATGCACCTGAACACACCTCCCTGTAAGAGCAGGACACCCAGAATGCACCTGAACACACCTCCCTGTAAGACCAGCACGCCCAGAATGCACCTGAACACACCTCCCTGTAAGACCAGCACGCCCAGAATGCACCTGAACACACCTCCCTGTAAGACCAGCACGCCCAGAATGCACCTGAACACACCTCCCTGTAAGACCAGCACGCCCAGAATGCACCTGAACACACCTCCCTGTAAGAGCAGGACACCCAGAATGCACCTGAACACACCTCCCTGTAAGACCAGCACGCCCAGAATGCACCTGAACACACCTCCCTGTAAGACCAGCACGCCCAGAATGCACCTGAACACACCTCCCTGTAAGACCAGCACGCCCAGAATGCACCTGAACACACCTCCCTGTAAGACCAGCACACCCAGAATGCTTGCAAAAATTGCGGGAACTTGCAAAAACTGCGGTTTCATCGTGGCTTCATCGCGGGGTTTGCAGCTTTTCGATGATGTTCACGTCGCGTAATTACGTCACTTCATAACATTCCCATGGCAACAGGGGGAAATGGCTGCTCTTGTGTGAAGTAAACGCAACATTTTTCAACTTTCTGCTAAGATATGTGTGACTTCTTTGCAACAAAAATGCGGGGATTATGAAATCACGCAAGCCCCGCATATTTTGGGCGGAAATCGGCAATTTATGCGGCGAAAGTGCGGCGTATTTGAAAAAATGCGGCCCCCTGCATAAATATGCAGACTTTGGCTGATTATGCGTTGAATTATGCGATCGCATAATCATGTTTTTCTGGAGGGACTGGCCAATGGGCCACAGATGGGTGCAGGTGCATTTCCTATTTAAACGACGTGGGCGCTGGACGGGAAACTGCGTCGGGCTTTGCGCCGCGCTGAACTGGGTGCAGGATAGGGCCCCCAATTTCCTAAATTCTCATTTGTCAGACAACAACCTTGTCTTCACTCATAACAGTTCCTACATGACTGTATCCAAACCAACAATGAATTGAGTAGTATAAGGCTGAATCCGAAATCTTATTTTTTTACAATACATTTTTCTCACATTTCAGTATCTTTGTGTTACTGTAACATTGTGTAAACAGTGTTAGCCCCTGTTTTGTGCACATTTTAAACTTGTGCAGTTGTAAAAACTGCACTTAACTGTTTCACAAATACTCCCTGACCGGGACAACAAGTTCTCAGTGAAGTGAAGTTTTTATTTTTAGATCAATCTGGTCTTTCATAGTTGAAGGAAAAACGCTTAAATGCCCCGCACAGTAAACCTCGCCCAGTGAAGGGCACACTGGGCTTCACAGACTCCTACATGAGTCTGAGCACAGAGCTGCAATGCTTGTTCTGCTTATCAACTCTCAAATAGTTTGTTTTGACTCAACAGCAGAACTGCTGGGAAACTTCAAAATGAAAGCATGTCTCCTCTTCTGCTCCAGATAATTACACTTCATGGGCAAATGTTCAAGCTCATATTCATATTGATTCACAAGAAGATGCATCATAGCCTTTATATCTTTAAACAAATCCAGACAGCTAGCTAGACTATCTGTCCAGTCTGAGTTTTCTGTTGCACGACTAAAACTACTTTTGAACAATTACAATTACAATTACTCACAATTATGACATAAGTGTAAACTATGACCATTTAAAGACACAATTATGACATAATACATAGAAAATGATGCGTTAATGAGTAAATCATGATGTTGACATGGAAAGTATGGCCCAAAAGTCAAAATTAGGAATTATTGCACACAATTCTGAGCCTAAAAATATTTTTTTTAAACCTAAGAAGTCAACATTTTGAATTATTGTTATAATTGTGACTTAGTATTAACTAATTTCAACCTAATAACTAATTGTCTTACCTTTCCATAACTATGATGTAAACAGTGTAAGTTTTGAATTATTATTTCATAACTATGACTTAAAAAGTCAAAGGTTTGACCTAATTTCTCATAATTTTAGACATTTAGATAAAAAGTAATTGTTTATTTCCTTTATTGCTTTTTTGAAGTATATCAAAGATGGAAATAGAGCAATACAGAGTAATGTTTGGAAGTAGGGAAATGAAAGGAGAACAGTGCCTGTTGGGGGACATTATACATTACATATTTTACACTTATGTCTCTTTTTTGCCAAGTACATTAGCCATTTCTGCCAGCCTTTAGAAAATGAGTTTTAGTCCATAGTTTTTAATCTATTTGTGAGTTTCTCCATCATCTGAATGTCACTGATAGTGATCAGCCATTGTCTGTGTTCAGGTGCATCAGTCTGAAGCCAGTTCTTAGTGATGGCCTTTTTTGCGGCAGCAAGAAGAATCTGGACCAAATATTGGTCTCCTTTATGCACAGATCCTTCCAAATATCCCAGGTATCAACACGTTCTCACACACATCTCGTAAAATCTGGACGCTTGGTCAGGTGCCTTTGTCGTTCTTATTGACGCTAAAAGTCTCCTTTAGCGCTATAAGTAACGCGCTTGGTCGGGACTATTGCCGTCCCTTTAGCGCTATAAGTAAACGTGCTTGGTCGGGACTATCGCCGTCCCTTTTGATGCAGTTATTGTCAGGGTTTTTGGTGTGTCTTATTTTGGTAGTCTGTTTCTGTTCTGTATTTTGCTTGTTTCCTGTTTTATTTTGATAATCTGTTCTCTGTCTTGTCTTGTTTTACTATCTTTTTTCCCGCTCTTGTGATTACCTGATGTTTTCCACCTGTTTCCCAGCCCTTGTGTCACCTGCCTCTTGTTTCCTCGTTACCCTGTGTATTTAGTCTTTGTCTTCCCCTTGTCTTTTGTCGGATCGTCTCGTCTTTTTGCTGTGCGTTCTGTTTTTGGTTCTGCGTTCCCTGTCGTGGATTTCCTTGTTTTCTGGATTATTGCTCCCAGTAAGTGTTGCCTGTCATAAATAAAACTCTTTAACTGCATTTGGGTTCCAACCTTGCCTACTTTCGACGCAGCTCTTGACAGTTATGTTAAGGAAAGGGTCGTGGGTGGGCGTACGGTTCTGTGACACGCGGGAGGAAAGTAAAAAGCGACTATATCAAGCGTGACCAGCGGGACGTGAACCCCTCTCTCCTGGTGAAAGTCCTGTGTTTGACCCATCCACCCCCCCAACCAACCTCCTTACATACTACTCTCTAAATCCTCTCTAACTGCAGCTCTCCCCGGTGCGTTACACAAACACGCTGAAAGACGCCTTTTTAGTCGCATCAGACGCTGACAGCCACTGTCCAAACGTCCTTATTTTAGAACAAGGCAGGTTTGGGGGATGTTGTAACCTAGTACCTCACACAGCACAGCATGTATACCATTCCAGAAAGGTTGTATTTTCCTGCAGCTCCGAAACACGATTGTCATGTTTTTAATAGGCCTATAACAGAGTTTAATTTAAATGTAGTTTAGAATTTCAGTTTATTATATAAATTATTTGTTTAAATTTTTTATCAATTATTTCTTTTCCTAGCATAACTATATTCTATCTCTGACATTCTCTTTGAATTATATATTTTAGTATCAGAATGCAAAGTCTACAAAAAGTTACAATTTAGAAAGCAGACTTTGCTGAAACAGCAGCAGGTGTGAAAAGAAAACAGGACGGCAGGAAATAAAATATAATCATACATATTTCAGGAGGGTTTTAGTGCCGATCTGCTCAAAAGAAACATATTTTTCATGTAAACTTGGAAGCATAACATTTGCATCCTGTGCTGATTTAGCATGTTCACTCACGCGATTATATTAATTTTACAGAGACAAGCATTAGAATAAAGAAAGGTTAAGTTCTTCACTAAATATACACTTGAATGTTGTTTTGTGAACCACACTCACCCGCCTACCAAAATGTTTGTGTGGCAGCATGTTGTGTTCATGGCCAACAACTAATTTAAATGTCAGAGTGTGGCTTGAACTGGCTGTTTTTGGGTTCACAGTGTCGTGTCCAAACCTCTCATAAAGGCCTCATTCACAAAGTGCCAGCCAGAGAGTAGTAGTCCTGCCTGTGGTCGGCTAGATTGAGACCAGATGCTGCAGATTCTTCCCTCTGCAGCTCATCAGCCCAACACAGCGCTGTATCTCCCAAGGGGGTCAGCTTCTCCTCACAACGTGTAGCTCCTATGGCGCCATTTTGATGCTACCAAGCCATCACCTCCCGTTAGCATCCCATTGACTGCCATTCATTTTGACGTCACTTTGACAGAGAATAACTTTACATCTGAAGAGTTTAAAGACTCTATTTGTCCATTGTTTATTTCTAAAGAAACACGACAATGTATAAAAGGCTCCATTACCTTGTAGCTCACGTTATGGCTCCGTAGCAGACGTTTTTATAAAAATAGGCTAACGATTGGGTCATAACCACGAGACTTACTGTCTCATAGTAGAGGAATTACCGTATAGTACAGGAGAAGCTCTCAGGCAGTTTGGACTTCCATTAGCTGTTTAAGTTTAATTACTAATGTTAACTATCATTTTAGTGATCAATAATTAGCCTGTGTCTATGTTATCTCCTTACATATACCTACGCTCTCCGTCTCTGCTAGATTGGGAATGATTGAGATTTCTCTTGGCACAGCTACCAGAAGACTTCCAACTTTCAGACAGGTTGCTCACGTCACATCTACGTCTTCAAGCTCAGTTGGAGGCTGCTCAGTAACGCTCAGCCATCACCGGAAAAGTGACTTCACTGGTCTCCGTCCAGAGACACGGGACCTGTTGGTCCATTCTTATATAGCTAGGTAAGGACTACATGAGCTAGCTAGCTGTTTCTCCAACTTCAGTAGTACAAGGCAGGATTAGCCAGGAGACTTCTTCTAAACGAGGGCGTACTTCCAACTTTGTGTGGAATACCTGCAGAACAGGGACATGGAAGTAGTTCTTTTGTAGATTATGGTGAACTAGTGTTGTAGCAGTGTTTTTCCATTGAGAACGAGCTAGCATGCTAACGGTTAGCCCCCTAGCCCCCTCGTCTCAGCTAGTGACGTAGAAAGCTGTGCAGATTTTGACCAGCTCACCCAGAGACTGAAGGCAGGACACATTCAGAAACCGTATCTCACTCTAAACAGCATGGATGGTTTTTATCAAAGTTTGTATGTGTGTGGAAGCACCAGAGACACAAAAAAATAATTTTTCATAATATGGGCACTTTAAGAAAGCATTTTAAACCAGTCCAGATACATGCATGCTGAAGTGAAAACCCACTTCAAACATTATGAGAGAAAAAGCTTTTAAAGCTAAGGACTAATTGGTGTGGTTGGTGAACATAACGTTATTTCGGATAACAGGTTTGGCCGGCGTTATTGGAGAGTTAGAATATCCACGACGTTACACTTCCGGGATTGTTCAGGTGCTGCCGGAAATTTGTCTCTCTTTTCAGCCGGCTTGGCATGGTTTTATTTCAGTTAGCCTAACAGCTGGTTTGATTTGCATTGAGAGATGATTTTATGGAAAGTACCCCATGCCAATCTCTAGGTATGGTGAAGGGTATGTGATGATGTGGGGTATGGTGAAGGGTATGTGATGATGTGGGGTATGGTGAAGGGTATGTGATGATGTGGGGTATGGTGAAGGGTATGTGATGATGTGGGGGTATGGTGAAGGGTATGTGATGATGTGGGGACCAAGGAAACTTTATCAGGATGCATAGTATCCTGGATCCATGTAATAACTGGCCTTTCAAAATAAAAGTCTGCCTGCCTCTATGGGAATTTAACATAGGGGTGGACTGACTTATGCTCCTGTATTTTAAGGAAGAACATTTATTTATTTACGATACATTATTCATTCACAAAGAAAATTGGTGTCCTTAAAGGTCAGATTTTTCCTCATTTTTTTTAATTAAGGCATTAAGATCAATTTCCAAAAGAAGATTTTTTTATTCCTATTTTTAGTCAACTTTAGCATGGGTTCATACACTTATGATATGTTTGAATGACGAAGGCCGGTTTGTGTAGAAACTCACATGGCAAGAAGCTGCAGTCATGAAGTCGTGAAGTCATTCTTTGTCCATATCTGGCACAGATTCCCCACTGATAAAATAATACAATAACACCATTGAAAGATACTATCTCTCCATGTTCCTATTCACTCCCATTCCTGTACCATTCATCCAATCACCTGCTGCAATTTCCTGTTGACCTCCCAATATAATGGGCCCTCCTCAGGGGAGTGCTCTTTTTTTTTAAGCACCTATTTAACAACTATTTTGGACCTTTCCAGGATGTCCTATTTGCATAGTTTTATTTACAGAAGGCCAAAAGCTAAACTAACAACAAGGAGGAGCATGAAGACAGAAATCCCCTGAAACACAAAGTTGTTGGGGTTGCAACTAGAGTGCTGATCGGGACGCATTTTTCTATCCGAGCCCGGCCCGCGTCCAACACAGTTAAAATCTAATTTTTTTCTCATACTAATGACCTAGGGGGTAAGCTTCTCCTCACAACGCGTACCTCCTATGGTGCCCTTTTGATGCTAATAAGCACTCACCCCCCATTAGCATCCCATTGACTGCCATTCATTTTGACGTCACTTTGACAGAGAATAACTTTACATCTGAAGAGTTTAAAGACTCTATTTGTCCATTGTTTATTTCTAAAGAAACACAACAATGTATAAAAGGCTCCATTACCTTGTACCTCACGTTATGGCTCCGTAGCAGACGTTTTTATAAAAATAGGCTAACGATTGGGTCATAACCACGAGACTTACTGTCTCACAGTAGAGGAATTACCGTATAGTACAGGAGAAGCTCTCAGGCAGTTTGGACTTCCATTAGCTGTTTAAGTGTAATTCCTAATGTTTAGGTTGCTCACGTCACATCTACGTCTTCAAGCTCAGTTGGAGGCTGCTCAGTAACGCTCAGCCATCACCGGGAAAGAGACTTCACTGGTCTCCGTCCAGACACACGGGACCTGCTGGTCCAGTTTATATACAGTCTATGCTAATGCCACATGTACGTTTGTTTGTGTGGAAAGCTTTTATTAAGTACTACTACTGTTGTTGTCGTTGTACTACGTTATCTTACAGGGTCGCGGTCGAGCAGCTGCTCATATACACGCTAAAGGGTGCCCTTTATGTTGGTATCTGATACTGAGAGCCACTGAATTTGACGAATTGGGATTTATAACGGGTCGGAAGTTAATAAAAAAAGCATGAGCGAAGAGGACGGGCACTGTTGTCGATGTGTTCTTCATCTGTTGATCAATAAGGACGCCTAAAAGTAGCCCAGAGCTGAGTGAGTGCTTGTTGTTCCAGTTTAGGATGCTTCTGCAAACAAGGCTGTCAGCAGCTGCAGGGACTTCATTTGTCACTCTTGATGTTTAAAGTCTTTGGACCTTGAAATGAATGTGGATGTCAGATCAGAGCAGCGTTGTATGTGTGAGGCTGAAAACAAATGGTTCATAACCATCAGTGTGTTGGCAAATAGGATGGATAATTGAATTCTATCCACTGATAAGATCCGAAGTTTGTTTCCCTTTGGCTCAGTTACAGGTTTGCAATTTAGTGCTGAGAGCTTCTGCTGTCTCTGCAACTCACATAAACTTCAGCTCATAGTGTGTATCAGTGTGTGTACTCCTGCCTCACTGAAGGCAATTTTTGACCTGGATAAAACAAATTAAAAACCACAAATGTGCTGTTAAAACAGTCACACAACAAACTAGACAAAACAGTTATCCAAAACACACACACACACACACACACACACAGTGTATGGCACTATCTTTGTGGGGACCCATCATTGACATAATGCATTCCCTAGCCCCTTACCCTAACCTTAACCATCACCACTAAATGCCTAACCTTAACCCTTACCCTCACCCTAACCATAACCTAATTCTAACCCTAATCCTAAAACCAAGTCTTAACCCTCAAACAGACCTTTAACCTTGTGGGGTCCAGCATTTTGGCCCCACAAAGCTGTCGGGACCCCACAAGTATACTGGACTCCTGGTTTTTGGACCCCACGAATATAGTTAAACAACCACACACACACACACACACACACACACACACACACACACACACACACACACACACACACACACACGGAAGGCTGCCAGAGTATCAGAGTGCAAGATCAAAGTTTGCTCAGATTGATGACGTAGTATTGCAGCAAACACACAAATCAGACATTTAAGTCTCATCGAGTAATATAAGAAATGTTTTTCACAACTTCAAGAAGTATTTTTGTGTATTCCCTTTGTTAAAAAGAATCTGTTCCATCCTACAGTAGCCATAGAAAGTACTTCATTGAGCCACCTCCTGAGACATGGGGACAGTGGAGACTTAATTCTTTAGCTGCAACCATGCCTGCTCTAATACTCTGTTTCTGACGGGAAGGAAGGGCCAGATATCAATCCGGCTGAATATATAAGTGATTATATCTCTTAACAAAACTAAAGCCCTATTCACACGGGACCAGTATTATCTGGGGACCTCTATGATGTTGATTTTAGGAGGAAGAAGGAGGAGTACCAGCCTCTGGTGAGAAATGGGGGTGTTGTGGAGAGGCTATCAACATTTAAGTTCCTGTGCATGTGCATGTGCCTGTGCATGTGCATGTGTATGTGCACACACATCTCACATGGAAACACAGCACCAACTGCCTGATCAGGAAGGCACAGCAGCGATTACACTTCCTGAGAGTTCTCAGGAAGGTCAATCTATCCCAACATCTGCTAGTATCCTTCTATTGCTGTTCCATTGAGAGAGTCCTGACCTACGACATCCTGGTGTGGTACAGCAGCAGCTCTGCAGCTGACAAAAAGGTCCTGCAGAAGGTAATCAAAGCTGCTCAGAAAATAACCAACACACACTACGGTTTCATATTTCCCCCGAAAATTAGAGAAATCAGATCCCGGGAAATGGGTCGTCTTTTCCCGGGATCTGATTCATCTACCCTGGGAAAAAGCTGGGAAGCCAAGTAATTTATCAACATTAAAATGTGCGTGGGTCTGGTTTCTCCAGAAATTCACAGCCAGACTGTCATGGCGGCTCGTTCAGAATACGATCTCATATTGGACTAAAATAGTTCACCGAAACGTGTTTCTGAAAACATTTGAAGAGAGAAATAGGCCGTGCAGTTGCTGAATCTGTCTTCATTTCAGATCAACAAAGGTCAGTTTAAAAGATTTTCATCAGATTTTGAGAGACTCTAGTCACGCTCATCCTGCTCCCCGTTTCCTGGTTAGCTCTCCACCAATCAGATGGCTCATTGATTCTGACTGCCGGCAGTGCCCGTCCAGTACATGTCAAATCGTCCAAAATGAAGGCCGACGGCCCCTCAGACGGACGACGGCACGGAACACACCGACCAGACTCGAGTCACCGACCTCGCCAGACTGTCAGACGGCCGACTATCGGCTCGGTGTGTCAGACACACACCTACCTGCTTTGGAAGACATCTTCACCTCCCGCTGCCTCCAGAAAACAACAAATATACCGAATGACGCGCCATCTCGTTGACCTTCTGCCCTCAGGCAGACGATACAGAAAACTTAAAGCCCATGTTGCAGGTTAACCACCAATGTCGATTAATTGGTACATAAAGCACTTAAGATATGTATATCATTTTAAAAATGTCTCCAAATGGTGTTAAAGGCCAGTTGTTGTCGTTTTTTGTATTAGCGGGGTTTTTTTAACGCAATTCGGTGATGACATAACGTTGGGGAGACGTGGAGGAGACTAGCCTCAGCCTAGTACTAGAACTACGTAGGGCGAATATGGCAAGAACCACTAAGAACATGTATGAGCTAGTCTACGAACAGCAATGCTGTGTACTAAGGTGCCCACTCAGATCAAGCATTGATGCAATGCATGGCTGCTTATCCTGGTCAAGGGTAAGGAACAGATTAACTGCCTCATTGCTCAACTTCAGAATATTTTAGTGACTAAACAGCCGAGGGTGTTGTATCAGCAACTTAGTCGTAGTTCTGATAAACATGACTACAGTACTAGGCATGCTACGGAGGGCAAATTCACATTACCTAAAGTAAGAACAAATAAACAAAAAAAAACTAATATATAGAGCCATGATTAATTGGAATGCAATGCCTAGTCATGTCATTCAAGAAAATAGAAAACCTCAAATCAAAGTATTACTTAAAGAACATATCCTAGCTGAGCAGAACTGACATTTAATGAATGCTGTCAGTATCATTGAGGGTTCTCTGTGTGCATTTGCTTGGTCATATTATTAGTGAACAATGTTATAATCTCATTTCTACGATCTATGAATAATTTAAACTAGGTCCTGTGTTGTAGTGTGTTGTGTTGAATGTTGTTATGTCTTGCTTTTCTTTCAGTGATGTATTGAATGTTGTTTTTGGTGGTTGTTTTTAATGTAATGATGCACGGCAATGTATAGCTGCACAAGTTGTGAGTGGACTCCAGGAAGAATAGCTGTGGCTACGGCCCCAGCTAATGGAGATCCCAATAAAATCAAATCAAATGAGTACAATAACGACACATATTTTTTGTTACTGTCAGTGAATAGCACCGAGTGAAAGGCAACGTTTTCTTCTTTATATCTAGTGACAGTGATCATGTTGTTAGTTCAAATTTTTCAATGACCTCCGTCACCAAGAACTCGAAGATCTGCAGCACATATTTCAGGGAGGATTACGACCCAGGAGATATCTGGATGGTTTCTGTCGGGTTGAAGAGGCTGAGCCAGGCACGGCTTAGACCGCCATGCCGTCTGTGCACACGCACCTCTCTGCCTGCCCTGCCCCGAGACCGGGAAGCACTGAGATCGGTGTCGCCCGCCGCAAGCGAGAGCTGGCTACGGTAAGCCTCATGCTAATATTTACTATCTATCTATCTATCTATCTATCTATCTATCTATCTATCTATCTATCTATCCATTGATCAATCTATTTATGTATTTATCTATCTATCTATCTATCTATTGATCGATCTATCTATCTATATATCTATGTATTTATCTATAATCTGAGCTATCTACTGCTGAACACTCTCTTATTCGTCTCTCGTTCCTCTCGAGGGTCTCAAGGCGGGCCTTGGTCTGTCGTCTCTCTCGACTTAGGAAAAGATCATAGATAGTCTTAAAATGAGTCACGGACGTTACGTCTCAGACAGTAACAAAAAAAGCCAGTGTTGACTTTTGGGTTCATATCGGACACGAAAACAGGTCTCCTGGGTGTGTCTGTTTGACCCATCACCAACCTGGCCTTGCTCCCTGAATTTGGGGGGTCTTATCTTGTTTATTCTTTGGTTTGCGCCCACGATAATTAGAACGGCCACAAACACTACCTGTATGGGTCGTTATAAGATGCTTGCACAATCGACCTATACAGCCGTTTTTATTTGTTTAGGACGAAATTACCTACCACATTTTGGCAAACATAGTGGCCTGTGATAATATTAGTCCTTTTGCAATGTTTTTTTTCTACCCTCTGCATCTTTTTTTGGCCTCTCCACGCTCGAAGAGTTATGGAGGCTGCGTTGGCAATTATAAATGACAGTTTTGAATGCATTTTGGTTGAGAATTCAGGTCTCGCAACATAGCATGGAGACCCATTCACAGAGAGAGTAGGCTCAAATACATCAGAAAAGCAAACTTTTGAGGCGACATTTAGCTCAGCCAGTAAAAGCGCGCGCCTCATGTAGGCTGAGTCCTTTGCAGCGGCGCGGGTTTAAATCCGACCTCCTGCCCTTTGCTGCGTGTCATCCCCCATCTCTCTCCCACCATCTATCCACTGCCAAATTTCAAAAGATGATTTGATGGATGTAAAACACACGTTAAGTGACTTATTCCCGGCAGAAAATGTGGACTTTCGGGTGCCAGGATAGCTCAGCAGGCGCCCATATATAGAGGTTTTACTCTCCCCTTTCATGTCATCAGCTGTCCTATCAAATAAAGGCCTAAAAATGCCCAAAAAATAATCTAAAAAAGAAAAAGATAGTGTGGACTAATCAGTGAACCGAGACAAACTCAATCTGAACAACACGTGTCATGTTTTTAGCTGCTTCCAGTTTGTTTCCAGTCGTTTGTTGTCTCCAGATGTTTTGGCATTAACTGACAATTTCTGTAAGCACATCCACTTATGCTCCAACTGGAAAAGAGGCTTTTTAGGGTGTGAATGAGTTCATTTGCCCAATGCCTTTTAGATGAGGTAATGGTTACTGATTCAATAGCCCACAACATCACACTCCAGAGGCAGCCACCATCATTAGCATGTATTGATCAAGCAAATGGTTTTCAGGAAGGATTGCTGCTAAAACGCTACCCAAAAGATGGGAAGAAAAAGAGCCAAATATGAGAAAACTATTTTCAGGCCGTGTCTAGAAACCAGACAGACAGAAGTCTGAGAGACTGTAACCTGAAGGAAAATACCACAATCAAACAAACCACAAAATCACAGTCCTACTGGAAGCTTGAACTTTACTTGACTTGAAAAAGACTCTCAGAGGAATCCCTCACACTTATGGAAAGGAGATTTCCATCAAAACCTTCACACAGTGGAATCTAAACAAAGTCAAATGCAGAGCCTTTTCCTGCAGGACTAAAATGCAGCCAGAAGCCTCAAATATGTATTTGTTTTGCATTCAGTCATACCAGTCCGTTTTTTCTTTTCTTTTTTGTAGCACGACATCTTGTTCCATCATGATTTTTAAATAGTGGGAAAGTCTCGCTGCTCTGGTTCCCCCCAGCTATTATGAATATCAACACGCTGAGCTATGTGTTTGAGTTACAGTTTGTCAAAATAAAACATGCTTATTCAGGATTGTCAGATGAAAATGTAAGCCAATGCACCCTCATGTTGGCTCTCTTTTCATGCAGACATAACAACAACCATGAAAAAGAGTTGTGCATCTTGAAGCATGCGTGCTGTCGATTCTCAAGTGGTATAACGTCATTGTATGAAGTCACGGGAAGCAATCAGCAAAAGCCTTCATCTTAGGATAGGCGCTGTGTTGCTGGCTCACTGTATTTCTGTGTGCAGTACAATAGGAGTTAATAACAGGACTTCTACTGGGAGAACCTCGCTCACAGACATGTGCAGAGATAAACAAGGGAGGGTCTAGGTTTTCACTCAACACCTCTTTTGTGTTGCCGCCGTAGGGACTCACACGCTCCACAGCCTCAAGCCAAGGACCAGCGAGGTTAGACGGGTGTCACGAGACAGTATTGTTAAGGGAATAAATTGTTAATATAGAATAGTGGCCAACAATCCACTGTAGTTTTAGTTGACTAAAATCTGCTAATATTTGGTCGACTAAAACTAGACTGAGACTAAACGATTTCAGATGACTAAAATTAGACTAAAACTAAATGGTGTGTTATTCAAAAGACTAAGACTAAATCAGAATTTGCTAATGCAACAAGCATGTCCAGCTAACTAGCTTACTACCTTCAGATCAACAATAGCTCATTATTAACTTTAAAAAAGCCCCTTTCATAACTAACACATACACTGTGTAGTATTTACTCCCTAAAGTAAATTGCTACTCCAGCTCAGTTAATAGTTTTTTAATTTTTGGGCATTTCTGCCTCCATTAGAGAGGAAAGCTGAGCCATGAAAGAAGAGAGAGAGGGGGTAAGACATGCAGGAAAACCATCACAGGTCGGACTCAAACCGGGAACCTTCTGCGTCGAGGAAAACACCTCTGCATACATGCGCCCGCTCTACCAACTGAGCAAACCGGCCACACTCAGTTAATAGTTTTAAAATAAATATATATTGGCAGTTTTAATTAGGGCTGGGTAGCCAACTTTAATACTTTTAGGCACTGACAGAATTGCCATCAGAGTATGTAAGCAGGAAAAACCAGGCCCAGAGAGCGCCAGGCTTTGAAGCCAGTTTGACATGGCTGCCAAACAGTGGAATTTCAACTCGTTCGGGCCCGTTCTGTGATTCCCTCTGGCCCAAAAAAACTTGTTCCCATAGACTTACATGCAGCGCTTGAGTGGGGAAAAAAGGTGCCAAGACTCTTTTGCATTGGAAAATCATTATGACATTTGAGATTTCTACAGGGAAAACCAAAAGTTGGAGATATTGCTGGCATGGGCGTCAGTTTGGTTTGAAATGTGCTGGGGACAGAGACGCATTCGGAAGTGCATTTTCAGAAATGCTGGGTACAATGACACATTCATTTATTTTTTCTCTTTCGTGCAGGTCATGGTTTGAAAGACGCTGTCCTGTAGCTTACTAATGTAAATGAATAAAAATGTATACAAAAATGTGATGATGTCCGACACGTTTTATGAAGAAGAAAGCCTTTCGTTTTCAAAAAGCATTAGACATATGACCCACTATGTTCTGCTTCATGTAACCATGTACCATGACGTGACATCATACTCAGAGAGAGGAGCTACACACGATGAAAAAATAATACTTCTGGAGTACTTTTGGGACACTGAATAACTGTCACAGTACAACAGTTAAACTGTGGAACGAGTTGCTTCTGGGTTTTCAATGCAAACACAAAATCCTCTTGAATGGAGAGCATGATTCTTACTGTACGTACACACCGCCACCGAGTTGAGCTGCAAAGAAGCTCTGGCCGCCCGGTCAAAGACGCTGGTCAGAAAGTCCGGGGAAGCTGTTTGAGGCTTTGGCCGCTCTGACGTAGCAGCATTCTATGTTCATCATGGAAAAAGATCAAGCAGCCACTGCACGGCCAATACACTGACACTAGAAACCTTTTATAAATGACATATATAATGACAGAATGTGGATTGGTTGTTGGTCGCAGCGGTGTCTGTTAGCAGTTAGCTCGCTCGTTAGCCGCTGAACCGCAGCAGCGTGCAGGCAGAGGGAGCAGCCGCCAGCTGTTGATCCGTGCAGGACTTCACCGTGAGCGGACTGTTTAGAGACCATGTGACCAGCAGGTAACGTTAACTGGTCCCTATACGCAAATATCATAAATGATAGGGAACCCAGCAACGGCCATGATGAGCTTCTCCTCCTTTTTCTCTGAACTAATGTTTTGGTAGGAACCAAAGTTTACATCGTATGTTTCTCTGGAATCAGCCAGCGTGAAGGACGTCTATATTCTGATTGGTTGCCGCTGAACCGCGTCATAGCTCATTACCATAAAGTTGACCTACTTTCAACTTTCTGATTGACGCTCTGGTCGCTCAAAACGCCCAAAACGCGACGCCGACAGATTTTCCACTCCTTGCAGCTGAGAGAAGCAGCTTCCATTGAAAATGAATGACTTCCTGTATCTTTAGAAGATCAAGTCGGCGGCGGTGTGGACGTACAGTTACAGATCAGGGGAAGTTTCAATTCAACTCCGATAAAAAAACATTTCAAAACGGAATCTGACAATCCCTTGAGAAAGACAAACACAAAGCAGAAGTCCCCGGCTCCTTGGAGATGTGTAGGGAAAAAAGTTAGAACGCAAGTGAGCGGTGTTGAAGTGCGAGCAGGCGGCTGAGCCTACGCACCGTCCCGTGAAATAACGGTTCAGGCCTTCACTCATATTGTGCAGCAATATGTATTGCAGAATATTCATAGTTCACCACAGAGCGGCTGTGTCTGTGTCTGCCCTGTGGGGATAGTAGAGATTTTTGTGGATTTGTTGGCATCTGTCGCTCAACAATTATATGTGTTATGAACTTCATTTTTTTTTAACTAAATTGAGCTCGAGGTTTTAAAAAAAAGTGGTGGGTACAAAATGACTTTTGACAAAATCTGACAGGTACGCGTACCCACCGTGCCCACCGAAATCGACACCTATGATTGCTGGTACAACAACAATTTGTTATTTATTAACAACATAAGTAGCTGCAGACTCCTCATTAAGGCCAGCTGTTCTGCTCACATCATCGTTACAGTGCCCAGTTATTTTGCATACAAACTTTGAAAAAAAAAACATCCATGCTGTTTAGAGTGAGATACGGTTTCTGAATGTGTCCTGCCTTCAGTCTCCGGATGAAATGGTCAAAATCTGCACGGCTTTCTACGTCACTAGCCGAGACGAGGGGGCTAGGGGGCTAACCGTTAGCATGCTAGCTCGTTCTCAATGGCAAAACACTGCTACAACACACACTAGTTCACCATAATCTACAAAAGAACTACTTCCATGTCCCTGTTCTGCAGGTATTCCACACAAAGTTGGAAGTGAGCTCTCGTTTAGTCTCCCGGCTAATCCTGCCTTGTACTACTGAAGTTGGAGAAACAGCTAGCTAGCTCATATAGTCCTTACCTAGCTACTGAGCATGTGATCTTACCTAGCTACTGATCATGTGATCTTACCTAGCTACTGATCATGTGATCTTACCTAGCTACTGAGCATGTGATCTTACCTAGCTACTGATCATGTGATCTTACCTAGCTACTGATCATGTGATCTTACCTAGCTACTGAGCATGTGCGACTGCCAACAAAGATGTTCCAGCAGTGAGAGGTCTCACTCTGTAGCTAAAACAGAGACCTGAACACAGGGTGAAAAGAGGAGCTGCAGCAATGTGCAGTACAACAAAAATATGGTGTTTTTTGAAAATTAAACCATGTAAGCCTATTCTGGTACAATCTCAAATTACAATTATGAACCTGAAAATGAGCAGAATAGGAGCACTTTAATCCCCATTTAGGTTAGCGGAGCGCTAAACAGGAAGTAGCCGGCTCGGCCTCGAATGCTGTATACATTTCTTACAATACCTCCATCACACAAACACATTACTTGAATCCTGACCAGATGGATTTTTCATGTTATATGTGATCTCATGATATCAAATCCAGCTGCTGTGCAAAGTAAGCAGCTATAGCCTCTGTCCGCCTGAAACATTAAAAAGTTCCACAGTGTCTAATCATGGCGCTAACACCACTTAGCGCTATGATTAGCTAGCTAGCTAAAGCTGATAAAATCAACAGTTGCTGCTAGAAATTAGACACACACCTTTGTCTACCTCTGTCTGAAATCAAGGACCCAAGGCTAGTTGACAGGCGCAGCACTAAAAGTCAATTCTGTTCGGTTCATCAATACAACTTTCATAGCCTACTACTTTATTTTTATTTTATTGGTTTATTTGATAGGGACCGTGCATATTTATGAACATTGTTGTATAGAAAACACCATGTAAATATGCCAGAATTAGTAAAAAATAACTACTTTTCATCTGCAGTCCCTAGGCAGGTGACATAGGACTAACATAGAGACAGTCAGCAGTCATACAGCGCTCATTCCAGTGCTCGAATTACGTGGGAGCCGAAGGGAGCCGAGCTCCCATAGAGTGAGGACTGGCTCCCATGAAAGCAACAAAGTCAAAAATCTGAGGGGGTCTCTCACATCTGAAGGTGTCTGCCATGTGTGGCATTGTAATTTAATCATAAACAACGCTCCAACAATTATCCTTCCCTGAGCGGTATCTTATCATTAAAGATGTTAAATTAAAATATAAAATATAGGCTACTACAGGACGTAGACCTGAGCCTACCCTACGCTCCTGAACGCAGCATGACTGCACTTCACCACCACACCACTAGGCTGTGTGAGCAACCTGCATACGATCCATTTGACTATGATGACTTTGATTAGCACTCGCAAGTCTGAAGAAGTCACCTTGCTTTTAGCTTAATGTGCTTTTGAGGTAAATACCACCAATACATCTTAAATATAAATACATCTGGAGCTATCCTCTGCCATTCAGAGCTCCGGAAAAGTTCCCAGATATTTTGAAACACCTGTCAGCAATACAATGCAATCTCTGATGGTAGAATATTCAGTGAATAGGCTTCCTGACAACATCTCAGTGCAAATTCCAAAATTGTTGGTCTATTTATTTCCACGGTTCAACACACAAGACGACTGAACACCCAGGTGTTGTTATCAATACGTGCACATAATAAGACTAGAACATAGTTTGGCTGTGCAATTACTTTATTCATTTCTGCCAGTTAGTGCATTTTCCCTGTGTAGAAGTTAAAGACTAAAAGATAATTCAAGCACTAACTCATTCACTATACATTAAAAAGGTACACATAATGGTGACATATACAACAAACAAGCAAAACAAAAATACATGATGACAAAGACATTATTCATCCACCTCTATATATACTGCATTCAGTTTAACAGTGAAAGTGTACGGGTGATGAAATGTGAGTGCATCTCTGGTTTGTTTTAAGTGAGTTTTAAAGGTGTGAATGTAGGACTCTCTCTTATTGGGAGGGGCGAGCTATTCCAGAGTTTACCTCCTATTATTGACAATTCGTTTTGTCCAGAAGTGGTTGGTCTAAATCATGGGTCTCAAACTCGTGGCCTGGGGGCCAAATGAGGCCCACAGGATGATATTTTGTGGCCCCCTACTTGACATCAAAGTTTAGTGTTAATGTGGCCCTCGCGTTGTTCTGAAAGGTACCTTTTTGCTGAGTCGTTGCATGTGTCACTTACGGTCTCCTGACAGCGGCGTTTGTTGTCAATTAAGTACCTGGGCAGGTATCAATGAGTGACGGAAAATATATGCCATCACCCAGTTCCAGTCATGTCTCTCAAAACATGCCGTGAAGAGAAAGGTTGGCGACGAGCACAGGCAATTTCAGGGAAAGTGGGAGACGGAATATTTTTTTTTCGAGCACAGGAGCACCCCTACATGTCATATATGCACAGAGAAAGTTGCAGTGTACAAGGAATATAACATCATACTTGATGCGGCCCAGCCTGACCCAGACGCTACCTCCAGCGGCCCCCAGGTAAGTTGAGTTTGAGACCCCTGGTCTAAATGGTATCACACAGGCCCCTTTATCAGAGGCCCGTGTATTACCTCCACTTTCACGTCTTTGGAAAAAGCCACGCAAGCATACTTGAAATGTTTGAAATACATGCAGTCATTTGACTCATTGGTCATTTAGAAAATACTGATTAATAGAGCTTTAAAATAAACAAATGCATGGTCTGTTTCTTAATACTGCTGTGATAATCAGTGCCTAAATGTCTCACATTTTCTGTAATGAGCCAAGTCAAACTGTGATAGCATGTAAGGGAAGAAAAAGGTCAAATAAATATTCTAGCTTACAGATATCGTAAAGGTGATTGAAACTAGTTGTGCACGCTGCAGTGTTCATTACAGAGGCCTGCATGACTTCACTCTGCTGTGATAATCTTCTCTCTCACTCTCTTGAATTTACGGTGTGACTGTGTGAGTCCCTGCTGTATTTTTCCTTTTGTGGTCAGGCTTCGGACTCCGTGTTAGTCCACACAGCTGTGGAGCCTCACTGTAAAAAGCCTCCTCTGCTCCTCTAATACATAAAAAATGTCATGAAGTGAGGACAAAGGGCTCTGCATCTCATGAAGCCAGATTCCTGAAGGCTGGAGGAATGAGGAAAAGCCAATTACTGAAATCTTGGCTCCACATATTTCCTGTTATGCCTTTCATGGACGGTATCTTGTCATCACACTGTTATAGTTTGGGTGACATCGGGATCAGGAATGACAGGATAATGACAATAAATGAGACGCCTCAAACCATCCATGAAGGTCTGCAGACTGAGCATTTCAGTCTACTTTGTGTAATTACAAAAGTCAAATGTGCTGCATCGATGGGTTAGTTTGTTTGTTAGTTCTTAGTCTCGCATGTGCACAGCGCTGTGGAGTAAAGTTTGGCGTTTTTTTGCCTTATTTTTTGGGCATTTTTAGGCCTTTAGTTGACAGGACAGCTGAAGACATGAAATGAGAGAGAGGGGGAATGACATGCAGCAAAGGGCCGCAGGTCGGAGTCAAACTAGGGCCCGCTGCGTCGAGGAGTTAACCTCTATATATGGGCACCCGCTCTACCAACTGAGCTATCTGGGCGCCCCCACAGATGCATTCTGGGATAGGAGAAAAAAAACACTTTGGCTTGTTTGCATTTCTGTAAACCAATCGCAGTCGTCTTGGGCGGCGCTAAGCTCCGGACGCAGTGATGGTGGCTCTGCTAAATAGTCTCAGGAAGGAACTTGTTTTGGTGGAACATTTGCACCCCGCAAAAGAGAACGCCACATATAATATTAAATGAAGTTAACTGTTGACACAATACAGTAACGTGAGATATTTAAATGAGCTGATACATGGTTAAACCTTGCTAATGCAAGTGCTAATAAGCACTCACCCTACGTTAGCATCCCATTGACTGCCATTCATTTTGACGTCACTTTGACAGAGAATAACTTTACATCTGAAGAGTTTAAAGACTCTATTTGTCCATTGTTTATTTCTAAAGAAACACGACAATGTATAAAAGGCTCCATTACCTTGTACCTCACGTTATGGCTCCGTAGCAGACGTTTTTATAAAAATAGGCTAACGATTGGGTCATAACCACGAGACTTACTGTCTCATAGTAGAGGAATTACCGTATAGTACAGGAGAAGCTCTCAGGCAGTTTGGACTTCCATTAGCTGTTTAAGTTTAATTACTAACGTTAACTAGCATTTTAAAAGTAGCCTACATTTACGGTAGCTAGCTAACGGTAGACTACAGAGAAAGGGGGATATTTTTACGTCTGTTTCGGAACGACAGAGGGAAAATATTTAAGTCGACACATTAAGTGGAACTGTAATGAGGAACCGAAATTTGCGTTCTAATCCGGTCCGATTCCTACTGGTTGCATAGGAACCGGTTCCATAGTGGTACCAGGTTTCGGTACCCAACCCTACGTGGAACTAGGTGTCTAAAATCCGTTTAGCTGCTGCCCCCGTCCACAGCTGGATATTGCTTAGCTTCCGTGTTGGTGTAGCTTCCGCTCCCAAACCGACCGACCGCAATCTACTGTCAACACGGTCTCACGCCAGTTCGTGAAATTGTCACGTAATTTTGATTTATTGATTCGTGTACAGGTCACAATTTTCAAACGTGACCATTTCACAAACTGCCTTTAGATTAGATTTGATAATACTTTATTTATCCCACAATGGGGAAATTCACTTGTTACAGCAGCAGTTTTTTCACAATAAAAACCAACCAACAAACAACCAAACAAACAACAATGTGCAAAAAGTACTGAATGAATGTAAAGTGGCATTATATAAAAAGTATTGTAAAGTAAAGTGGCCATAGTACGAAAAATATTGTAATGTAAGTAAGTAATTGACGTGAAATTAGATTGAATAATATGTAATTAAATAACATAGCAAAAGTAATTAACCATAATATAAATGTTATTGAAGTGTGACCAGCAGAGCAGGGGTGCAGTAAATACACCAGCACGTTTTGCACCTCACACTTTAATTATTACAGTTCATTCTTAGGATGTTGTGTCGTCTGTGCTGATCTCACTTTCATGTTGATTTTATCTTATTGTATTGTATTTGTATTTTATTTTATGTTAATCTGAGAATGTTTTTGTTGTTTATGTTGTGAAGCAACAGATTGTAGCACTATGTCCAAGACAAATTTCCCCTTGCGGACAATAAAGTGTATTCTATTCTATTCTATTCTATAATATAAATAATATTGAAAAAGTAAGTACTCGGAAAGGAAAAATATAAATACAGATAATAACATGACAATAACATGACACTGGGCTGCTCTGGGGGACGCAACAACGGGGACATGAAACACCACACGCCGACCACAACAATGGGACGGTTGAGGTTAGGAAGAGAATAACGCGGAAAGGAACTGCAACACGCTGGACGCCATCCCCGGTCTCCAGGGTGAAAGTCCTGTGCTGTTTGACCCATCCACCCCCCCGACCAACCTCCCTGGGTGGATTTTCGCCTTAAGCCTGGTTCACACGGCAGGATAATGAGGCTGATTTTAGCCCCGATTCCCCCCTTCTGACAATCTTAAGGATGCTCCGATTATGGTAAAATAATCTGATCAGATGTTCCTGCCGTGTGTGGTGTGTTAAGACTGCTCTCGTCTGCTCAGAAGGACGTCGGGACCGCTCCCATCTCAAATCGGGAATATCCAACATGTTGGATTGTTGTGGCCCGATTCCTCCTCGTGTGCGGTGTCCCCCGGGGACAAACGAGCACGCAGCCTGTGGACTGTGGCGTGTAGCCAATCAGAAAGAGAGGTGACGAGGCGGCGAGGAAAGCACCGGGAAACAACATCAAAACAGGGGGCGGCACGGCGCACCAGAAAGTCCGGTGGACGTCGGAGATAAGTAGAACAAGTATAGTCCATGCTGGCGTTGTCTCCACTTCTTTGACCATCGCCTTTTCTTTTGATAACGTTTTTTTTCGGTTAAAAACAAACTACAAATTATCGCCACTGCGTCCTCTTCGTCCGCCATGATTGTTTACTCTGAAGTCACGTTTGATCTCGAGGGATTTTGCGAGATTTCCCGTCTGACCTGGGAATGCTCGGGAGTCAGATCGGTTGGTGTGTGATGTGTTGCACCACACGCTGTACGACCAAAACTGTTAGACCGTGATTTTTTATCGCCGTGTGTGGAGTCTCTCAGGATTGGAAAATCGGCCGACAATTTTAAAATTGTCCCGTGTGAACCAGGCTTTATCAATACTACTCGCTACCGTAATCGTGCTGTGATCACGAAATATGCTTCCCATTGAAACACATTACTTTAAAATTTGTGCTCACCACACGAAAATAACGACATTAACGTGTTCAGTACACAAATTAATAGATTCAATAACGTGACCATTTCACGAACTGCTGTGAGACTGGGCTGCTACTGTTGCCAACACTCTATGGAGAAGCAGCTCATATACAACCACACTGAACACACATCCGAATTATCCCTTCAAGCCCAAATTACAATGGTGTTGGTCACAAAAGTTAAATGAACTTTGAGCAACTTCCTCTGAGCAGTTATAAGAACAGAGAATGGATGTGATACATATTCTTAGAACAATATAAACAATCCCAAAATATACTCTTATTTACTGCGTGACTACTTATTTTTACACGTTTCCTCCCTCTATGTTTTAACATTGAACAGTCCTGTTCAAAGTCACATCTATGGCATCCGCTGTGTCTCTCACTGCAACGTAGAAAGGCTCCATTACGGAGCCATTAGTTTACGTAATGTGTTATTCCCAGCAATCCTCACAATCTCTCGCCTTTCCGCTCTGAGAGGAGAGACTGCAGGTCAAGCAAAGATTGCAGACAGGGTAAACACAGCGCATGCTGAAAATATTGAGTCTAAACTAGTCATTAAAATAAAAAAAACAAGAAGCATTTTAATTTTGTGTCTACCATTGTACTTTTAAAATCTAATAAAGGATGGTTACTTCACATCTCAGGACAGGTCAACGACAGGCCCAAAAATTCCACTTTTGATTCAAAATTAAACATATTTTTGTCTAAGGAAGCACTGATTATAGCCTCTTTCTGACCAAGTAGTTACAGGAACGTAGTTATAGGAACAGTCCACTTCTAAACAGTTCTACTAACTACTTTATATTACATTACATGTCATTTAGCTGACGCTTTGATCCAAAGTGACGTCCAATTAAGTGCTTTCAACCCTTTAAATGAGCAAAACTACAAATAGCCATATGAAATTGCAGCTTCAAGAAATATATATATATTTGCTGTCAGTTAAACGCGTTATTAATAGCTTAACGCAAACCCATTTTAACGGTGTCAATTTTTTTATCGCGAGATTAACGTTCTTTTTGGCCTAGCAAACTTTGTAGTTTTTTTCACATGCTGTTGCAACAACTACTACAACACCACACCGGATCTAACCGGAAACAGAACAACAGGTAACGCTATGCTAGGCATGCTAACAGTTAGCCCCCTAGCCCCCTCGTCTCAGCTAGTGACGTAGAAAGCCGTGCAGATTTTGACCAGCTCACCCAGAGACTGAAGGCAGGACACATTCAGAAACCGTATCTCACTCTAAACAGCATGGACGGTTTTTTTCAAAGTCTGTATGTGTGTGGAAGCACCAGAGACACAAAATAACTCCCCAAATCCCAGAAAAAGTAATTTTTTTTCATAACATGGGCACTTTAATAATACCCAAATTGGTCCAATAGGAACAGGAGAAAAAAAGGGTTCTAGGAACTGCAAAAATGCCTCCGGTCAGAAAGTGGCCATATCTTCCTTTCCTAACTAAACTAGCTAACTATTTATGCTAAATGTCATTTATTTATTAACTGTACAATAACACAATACCATACACAGTCCTATATATCTATATATTTATCTTTATTTATCTGTAGTTTATTGTTGTTTACTGTTTGTTTACTTTTTGTAAAAAATATTTAGCTAAAAGTTTATTGTTATTGTTATTCTTATACTGTATTTTTACTATATTGTATTTTTTTATATCTCTTTATTTAAAGAGTGTTTTGTAAGCTGCTAAAATCTGCTGCTGGAAATCTAATTTCCTTGCAGGAAAAAAGGATCAAAAAAGAGAAGTCTAAGTCTAAGTCTAAAGGTTAGCCAAGGTGTTGGATGAAAAGTTATTTCCTTAGGAGGGCTAACAGCTCGCCAGTCTTTGACGGGGGTGGAGAGGGAAGGAGAGGTGAAGCCTCGGCAGCATGACTCACTACTCTCACGACAAAACATCTGGAAGCTGGAATCACATCTAAATAAAGTTAATCCAACAACATTATTCAAACAGACATGATGTCAACTCCCTGATAAAGTTTTGATGATGCTGGTTTTCTCAAAGTTTTCGGCGTGGAATTTGGCAAAACAAGAAAGAAAACAATCAAACACACCTACCCAAATGAGTCCAGCGTGATGACTAAACAGTCCAGCACGCGCCCGAAATCTCACACATAAACACATTCATTGATCTGGTTTATGTAAGCCAAGGAGTGGAAAACATGTTGTGTTGCTGCTGGTATGACTGTGTTGGTGATGGAGAGACATGAACTAAACAGTTCTGGGGAATACATCATTACATAATACACATCACCTATATATCAGAAAAGCAGCAGGAAAGTAATGTCCATTACAACCCAGTCTCACGGCAGTTCGTGTAAATGTCACGTTATTTTTAATCTATTGATACGTGTTCACGGGCACGTTTTTCTCGCTTTTTACGTGTAAATGTCACGTTATTTGTAATCTATTGATACGTGTTCACGGGCACGTTTTTCTCGTTTTTTACGTGTAAATGTCACGTTATTTTTAATCTATTGATACGTGTTCACGGGCACGTTTTTCTCGTTTTTTACGTGTAAATGTCACGTTATTTGTAATCTATTGATACGTGTTCACGGGCACGTTTTTTACGTGTAAATGTCACGTTATTTGTAATCTATTGATACGTGTTCACGGGCACGTTTTTCTCGTTTTTTACGTGTAAATGTCACGTTATTTGTAATCTATTGATACGTGTTCACGGGCACGTTTTTCTCGTTTTTTACGTGTAAATGTCACGTTATTTTTAATCTATTGATACGTGTTCACGGGCACGTTTTTCTCGTTTTTTACGTGTAAATGTCACGTTATTTTTAATCTATTGATACGTGTTCACGGGCACGTTTTTCTCGTTTTTTACGTGTAAATGTCACGTTATTTGTAATCTATTGATACGTGTTCACGGGCACGTTTTTCTGGTTTTTTACGTGTAAATGTCACGTTATTTGTAATCTATTGATACGTGTTCACGGGCACGTTTTTCTCGTTTTTTACGTGTAAATGTCACGTTATTTGTAATCTATTGATACGTGTTCACGGGCACGTTTTTCTGGTTTTTTACGTGTAAATGTCACGTTATTTGTAATCTATTGATACGTGTTCAGGGGCACGTTTTTCTCGTTTTTTACGTGTAAATGTCACGTTATTTTTAATCTATTGATACGTGTTCACGGGCACGTTTTTCTCGTTTTTTACGTGTAAATGTCACGTTATTTTTAATCTATTGATACGTGTTCACGGGCACGTTTTTCTCGTTTTTTACGTGTAAATGTCAGGTTATTTTTAATCTATTGATACGTGTTCACGGGCACGTTTTTCTCGTTTTTTACGTGTAAATGTCACGTTATTTTTAATCTATTGATACGTGTTCAAGGGCACGTTTTTCTCTTGTCGATTTATGTTTTCCTCCATGGGCGCTTCGTTATGTAGGTCCATTTTTATTGTCTTGACATTACAGAAGTCTCTCATTAGCAGGTTGTTGGAGGCTACTTCAGCCTCTAATCTAGAACTGACATCAGGGATCATGCCGTGAAAATATGATGCTTTACGCTAAATAATTAATTACTGCTATGTAATGTACCTTTCTCATTATTCTGTAGCTAACAGCAAAACAGATCTGCCTGAAGTCGCAAAGTGACGCATGCTCGACTCACATCGGGTAGTGACAGTATCATTAAAACAATTTGATACTGGTACAGATGCCGTGCATTCGATACTGCTTCCTGAACTTTTTTGAATACCAATTTTTTTAAATCCATTTTAACAATAAAAGAAATGGCAACATTACTCATTACCATAGGCGACGATTTATGTTTCCTCCGTGGGCGCTCACGGGCGCACGCCCTTTAAAAAAAAAATAGTAGTCAAAAAATTTTTGTATTTCAGAACCTTAGGAAATGGACAGCGGCCGACATGAACACACACGCCTATTAACTTGATAATAAAGCCGTAAAGTAGGCTTTCAACTCAGGACAGCACCACTTCTCACAGATACAGATAGGATTGGAGAAGTTTAACTGACATGTAACCATGATCAGCTTCGTGGGAAATTAAGAATCAATGCCACCTATCTAGTAGCCTAGGCCTAAACATGAATTAGTAGGCCTGGCTATCGATGTTACATGAAGATAGCACACAAGTCCACACGACCACCTAGGCCCACAAAGCTACCAAATGTTGAGGTGTTTTCATCCGAGAGACGCTGTGATTGGTGGATAGGATATGGAGCAGGGGACTGACAGCGACATAACCAATCACACTATGACAGACGCTCCACTTAGCACCAACTGCAACGTTTAATTTGAAATGAATGGAGCCTACTGGCAGTCTGGCTCACGTGGGTGCTCAGTATCAGAGCTCCGGACCTCGAGCACCCACGGTATTGGCACCTATGCTCATTACCTATGTGACGCACACTGTAGTCAAGCCTCTCAAAACACCACAACACACATTGTGAGCTCTGTCTCCGTGCATAACGTAGAGTTTTTCCCATGGATGTGATACAGCATTCGAGGCCGAGCCACGTTCATTCCTATGAGAGATGCGCAGTGGCTCATGAAGCCAAAAAAGTTCAACTTCCGCGTATTAAATGACTCGGATGAGCGGCTCTGATTCTGCACTGTGCGGCCCATAGAGCAGGCGCACTAGAGACCTCGGCCCGCTGAGTCGATTCCTGTTTGACGCTCCGTTAACTTGAATGGGGACTAAGGATTTAATCGTGCAGCTCTATTAGACTTTCCAAATGTTATTGGACCGAATGGATCAAATTCTGATAGGGACACAAGTAATTCATGGGGGTTGTGACATTGTGACACTCAAAAATAAATGTATCCACTGGTTTACAGGCATCTCTTTCGCCATGTAACTCTATGGGGAAAAAAAAGCCTTTTTTGGGCCAGAGGGCATCACGTGATGGACAGGGAGTTGCAATTCCATGTTTGGCAGCTATGTCAAATTGGTTTTAAAGCCTGGCGCTCCTCCTGGAGGCCTGGTTTTTCGATACTCGATACTTTGGAGGAAATTCGGTTGGTGCAAAAGGGGGTCAGCCTATGTTCCCACAGCCCTATGTTCCCACATTTCAAGGACATTTTCTTTTATAAAGATTATTTTTGGGGGCATTTTTAGGCCTTCACTGACAGAACAGCTGAAGAAATGAAAAGGGAGAGAGGGGGGAATGACATGCAGCAAAGGGCTGCAGGTCGGAGTCGAACCCGCGCCCGCTGCGTCGAGGAGTAAACCTCTATATATGGACGCCCGCTCCACCAACCGAGCCATCAGGGCACCCAGGACATTTTTTAAAATCAGGTCTTGTGTTCCTACATTTCCCTTCAAGGGTTAGGGTTAGGGTTAGGGTTAGGCGAACATAAGGCCTAATTTTGAAAAAAATCTTAGAAATGTGGGAACATAGGGCTGTGGGAACATAGGGCCTAATTTTCAGTGAAAAAAATAATTCTTACATAGGCACGCTCCCCCTAAAAGTATCAAAGTTCGCTACCCAGCCCTAATTTAAGCTGCCAGTATTTATTTCTTTTAAAAGCATGTCTAAACGAACTGGATGGATAACCAGCCTCCATGTAATTTCCAACACCTGGGCTTTCATTTGGCACCGAAACATGTTAATAATTGCACACATGGAGCACATGTTTGGCCTCATTTAAAACCAACACCATTTCCTGTAACCAGGCATCGATGACTTCAAATAATCCAAGCAAAAAAAGTTTATGTGTGAAAACAAATATGCGATAGAAGAAATGAAGCCTGTGAGTGAGAAGAGAGGCATGCAGCTGGGAATTTATTAGAACTCATGTTCGACATTGAGTGCTGTTTCTTTCAAACAAAAGAGCACAGACACCTTTTAGCTAGCACCTTGTTTTGGGTTGAACTTAAGTTGACTTTGAAGTAACATTATAATAACCATGTAGGGAACAGTGACTGGAAATAAATACTTGTATTTCTGTGGAAGTGAACTCATCAACCAAATCGCTGTTAAAATAGATTTTTCTTTAGCTCATTAGCTCAGTGGCTGTTATAAAGTCACTGATAACATTCTGTATATCAATCTTAATTAAGGTTAAATGCCTTCATACGTACTGATTCCTAATCACAGTAATTAAACTAAGTTGGTTCCAGATTTCCCCAGAATAAGAAGCCAGCATTGATTGCAATTTGCTGTTTTTCAGAGGCCAAATCATGTTTGGTGTCATATTCACTGTACGGTGTAAACATCATGGCATTGGGCTGCTGCAGTGTGAACTTCCAAATATCGATAATATCAATACCAACGTTGGTATTGATATTGATCAATACCAGTGTAATGAGATGGATACTTTAGTTTTAGGGCATTTTCATACCGACAGCCTTTAGTTCAGTTGAATCAAACTAGAGTTTGTTTGTCCTGCTGGTGCGGTTCGTTTGGGCAGGTGAGAACGCGGCAATCAAACTCTGGTGTGCACCAAAAGGGGACCAAACAAGCGTACCGAGACCACCTCTTCAAGCAGGTCTCGGTACGCTTTCAATCCGACTCTGGAGCGGTTCGTATAAGCAGTATACCCACTAAGAAAGCTCCAGGATTTACATATACCCACTTAAAAATGCCCAATGACGTAACAACATACTTTCTATGATATTTTTGATATATTTTGAGTTATCATCTGTGTTTTTCATCTTCGTATAGGCTAAATAAAAGGTATTTCCACCGTAAATTGGTGCATAAAAGTGTATCCGAATACAGGGAATGAAGTCTTTGACGCTCAAAACGTCCCTGTTGGAGGACACCCAGACCCCCCCACTATGAGATGCCCCCTCCCCACCAAAGGCAGATTCCCATCTCGTAAAATACGGACGCTTGGTCAGGTGCCTTTCTCGCTAAAAGTCTCCTTTAGTGCCATATAACGCGATTTATCTAAACGTGCTTGGTTGGGACTATTGGCGTCCCTTTTGTCGCTTCAGATTCTGACAGCCACTGTCCAAACGTCCGTATTTTTTACGAGTTGGGAGTGAGAACGGGTTGTATATCTATATATATACAGTACAGTATACCCACTACAATACATTAGACTACACCACTGACAGAGATGGAGCAGAAGAATGGCAGAGAGGAAGAGGAGCGCCGTGCGGCTATATTTTCAGGCCAAAAATGAAACAACGGCAAGCTGTATAATTTGTAAAAAGGCTGTAAGATACAGTGTTAACACAACAAATTTACATTTCATGTCATTTAGCTGACGCTTTTATCCAAAGCGACTTACAATTAAGTGCGTTCAACCTTGAAGGTGCAAACTCCAGACAACAAGTAGTAAGTGCAAGTACATTAGCTTTTAAATAAGTAAAACTACAAAGAGCCCTATGAAAGTGCAGCATCAAGAAATATATATATATATATATATATATATATATATATATTCTTCCTCGCTGTGAGGGGGCAGCAAGCAGGTTGGCTGATGCAGAGCGAAGTGGGGGGAGGTTGGGGTATAGGGTTGGACCATGTCCTGGATGTAAGCTGGGGCTGATCCGTTCGTGGCCCTGTATGTAAGGACTAGTGTCTTGAAGCAGATGCGGGCAGCAACTGGTAACCAGTGAAGAGAGCGGAGGAGAGGTGTAGTGTGAGAGAACTTGGGGAGGTTGAAGACAAGTCGAGCTGCTGCGTTCTGAATGAGCTGCAGGGGCCGGATGGCGCATGCAGGCAGGCCAATCAGGAGGGAGCATGCAGGCAGGCCAATCAGGAGGGAGTTGCAGTAATCTAGACGTGAGATGACTAGAGCCTGAACCAGAACCTGAGCCGCCCTCTGTGTTAGAAGGGGACGTATCCTTCTGATGTTATGCAGCATGTATCTACATGATCAGGTAGTTGCAGCAATGTTGGCAGTGAAGGACAGTTGGTCGTCAAGTGTCACACGCAGGTTTCTAGCAGTCTGGGTGGGGACTACCACAGAGTTATCAATTGTTATAGTCATAGTCATGGTTTTTTGAGCAGTGGGGTCACTCTTGCCTCTTTGAGGGCATCGGGGAAACAGCCAGTTGACAAGGAGATGTTAATGAGATGGGTGAGGAAAGGAAGGAGGTCAGGAGCAATAGACTGGAGAAGGTGAGAAGGGATAGGATCCAGCGGGCAGATGGTTGGGCGGGCAGACGCAATCAAAGTAAGAATTTGATTTGGAGAAAAAAACAGATAAAGACACCGAGCAGTGTAAGTAAGATTTGAGATATCAAGAAGATATCAAGCCCACTTAATTTCCCACTTAGTCTCCCACGAAGACGCCCACGAAGACTCCTGCGAAGACTCCTTTGTCTTTGTCCTCTGAGTCTTCGTCCGCTGCCACTTCACGCAAATGCCAATATTAAATACAAGGAGGTGGTTGGTGTTGGCTGCAGGTGAGGAGGTCCCACCCAGCTAATCAGTCAACAAAGCACCTGGACAGTCATTAAGCTCCACTCCCAACTCCACACTTCACACTAAGCTAGGCTGAAACTAAACAGTTTCAGTCATTTTAAGTAAAACCACTATATTCTTGCCAAAAAACACAGCAAATCCAGCAAACACACACAGCAGAAGTAGAAAAAGTAGAAAAAGCAGCAGAACCCAAGTAAAGTAAGTACTTATCTTAATATCTAGCTGTCTAGTAGTACCTTTCCTCAGAAGTCAAATGCACCTTTTAGCTAGCACCTTGTTTTGGGTTGAACTTGAGTTGACTTTGAAGTAACATTATAATAACCATGTAGGGAACAGTGACTGGAAATAAATACTTGTATTTCTGTGGAAGTGAACTCATCAACCAAATCGCTGTTAAAATACATTTTTCTTTAGCTCATTAGCTCACCGGCTGTTATGAAGTCACTGATAACATTTTGTATATCAATCTTAATTAAGGTTAAATGCCTTCATACGTACTGATTCCTAATCACAGTAATTAAACTAAGTTGGTTCCAGATTTCCCCAGAATAAGAAGCCAGCATTGATTGCAATTTGCTGTTTTTCAGAGGCCAAATCATGTTTGGTGTCATATTCACTGTACGGTGTAAACATCATGGCATTGGGCTGCTGCAGTGTGAACCTCCCAGAAATTCAACAGCAGTGGTGGGCGGATCGATCCAAATATCGATAATATCAATACCAACGTTGGTATTGATATTGATCAATACCAGTGTAATGAGATGGATACTTTAGTTTTAGGGCGTTTTCATACCGACAGCCTTTAGTTCAGTTGAATCGAACTAGAGTTTGTTTGCCCCGCTGGTGCGGTTCGTTTGGGCAGGTGAGAACGCGGCAATCAAACTCTGGTGTGCACCAAAAGGGGACCAAACAAGCGTACCGAGACCACCTCTTCAAGCAGGTCTCGGTACGCTTTCAATCCGACTCTGGAGCGGTTCGTATAAGCAGTATACCCACTAAGAAAGCTCCAGGATTTACATATACCCACTTAAAAATGCCCAATGACACGCAACAACATACTTTCTATGATATTTTTGATATATTTTGAGTTATCATCTGTGTTTTTCATCTTCGTATAGGCTAAATAAAGGTATTTCCACCGTAAATTGGTGCATAAAAGTGTATCCGAATACAGGGAATGAAGTCTTTGACGCTCAAAACTTCCCTGTTGGAGGACACCCAGACCCCCCCACTATGATATGCCCCCCCCTACCAAAGGCAGATTCCCATCTCGTAAAATACGGACGCTTGGTCAGGTGCCTTTGTCGTTGTTATTGATGCTAAAAGTCTCCTTTAGCGTCATATAACGCGATTTATCTAAACGTGCTTGGTCGGGACTATTGGCGTCCCTTTTGACACAGTTTTTCGTCGCTTCAGATTCTGACAGCCACTGTCCAAACGTCCGTATTTTACGAGTTCGGAGTGAGAACGGGTTGTATATGTATATACAGTAGGCTACAGTATACCCACTACAATACATTAGACTACACCACTGAAAGAGATGGAGCAGAAGAATGGCAGAGAGGAAGAGGAGCGCCGTGTGGCTATATTTTCAGGCCAAAAATGAAACAACGGCAAGCTGTATAATTTGTAAAAAGGCTGTAAGATACAGTGTTAACACAACAAATGTTGCAATCAGCAGGGGAAAAAGGACCCAAACGCAGAGAGTGGCAGGCAGGCAGGAGATGGCTTGAGTTCAGGGATTTATTGATAACAAAAAAGGCAGCTCAGAGGCTGGAAAAACCATACGAAGAAACTCAGAGAAAAATACGAAAGCAACAGGAAAAACACAGGCTGACGGCAACACGGGCAGGAAACAAAAGAAGCAAACTTACAGGGACAGGACACAACGGAATACAAAACGATCTGACAAGAGACAAAGGGAACACAGAGGTTAAATACATGAGGTAATGAACAAATGAGGGACAGGTGACATGACAGGTGAAACACATCAGGGCGGGGCAGGACAATCAACAAAGGCGGGAACACAAAAAGTAAAACTAGACATGACAGGACAGAAAACAGACTATCAAAATAAAACAGGAAACAGGAACCACTGACAAAAACCTGAAATCAACTAAACACAGTAACTTGACAACACAGAACACAGAACACAGGAATTAACCAAAAAATATACTAAACCAGGAGATAACTAAACAGAAATATACAGAATATACAAACACAGGGAACATGCACAAATAAACAATAAAGACAACAGAAATGAACAAACTGGAAACAGAAATATCCCTAAACCGTAACAACAAATTTACATTACATTACATTACATGTCATTTAGCTGTTGCTCCTGGGTAGGAGAGCCTTTCCCTGGAAGGAAGAGGAGCTCAGTCTTGTCAAGGTTGAGTTTCAGATGGTGTGTAGACATCCAAGAAGAAATATCAGTCAGACAGGCCGAGATACGTGCTGCTACTTGAGTTTCAGACTCAGGAAAGGAGAGAATTAGTTGGGTGTCATCTGCGTAGCTGTGATAAGAGAATCCGTGCGACTGAATGACAGAGCCGAGAGAGTTGGTGTACAGAGAGAAGAGGAGGGGACCCAGGACTGATCCCTGAGGAACCCCAGTTTTGAGTGGGCAAGGTTCTGAGGTAGATCCTCTCCAGGTTACCCGGTAGGTTCGGTCTGCCAGGTAAGATTTGAGCAAAGTTGCTCAGTGACAGCAAGGAGGGCAGTTTCTGTTGAGTGGCCAGCCTTGAAGTCAGACTGGTGGGGATCAAGAAGGTTGTTCTGGTGGAGATAGGTAGAGAGTTGATTATAAATGGCACGCTCAAGAGTTTTGGAAAGAAATGAAGAAGGGAGACGGGTCTGTAGTTATTTACTTCAGACGAGTCGAGTGTTGGTTTTTTGAGCAGTGGGGTCACTCTTGCCTCTTTGAGGGAATCCGGGAAACAGCCAGTTGACAAGGAGATGTTAATGAGATGGGTGAGGAAAGGAAGGAGGTCAGGAGCAATGGACTGGAGAAGGTGAGAAGGGATAGGATCCAGCGGGCAGATGGTTGGGCGGGCAGACGTAATCAAAGTAAGAATTTGATTTGGAGAAAAAAACAGATAAAGACACCGAGCAGTGTAAGTAAGATTTGAGATATCAAGAAGATATCAAGCCCACTTAATTTCCCACTTAGTCTCCCACAAAGACGCCCACGAAGACTCCTGCGAAGACTCCTTTGTCTTTGTCCTCTGAGTCTTCGTCCGCTGCCACTTCACGCAAATGCCAATATTAAATACAAGGAGGTGGTTGGTGTTGGCTGCAGGTGAGGAGGTCCCACCCAGCTAATCAGTCAACAAAGCACCTGGACAGTCATTAAGCTCCACTCCCAACTCCACACTTCACACTAAGCTAGGCTGAAACTAAACAGTTTCAGTCATTTTAAGTAAAACCCCTATATTCTTGCCAAAAAACACAGCAAATCCAGCAAACACACACAGCAGAAGTAGAAAAAGTAGAAAAAGCAGCAGAACCCAAGTAAAGTAAGTACTTATCTTAATATCTAGCTGTCTAGTAGTACGTTTCCTCAGAAGTCAAATGCACCTTTTAGCTAGCACCTTGTTTTGGGTTAAACTTGAGTTGACTTTGAAGTAACATTATAATAACCATGTAGGGAACAGTGACTGGAAATAAATACTTGTATTTCTGTGAAAGTGAACTCATCAACCAAATCGCTGTTAAAATAGATTTTTCTTTAGCTCATTAGCTCAGTGGCTATTATGAAGTCACTGATAACATTCTGTATATTAATCTTAATTGAGGTTTAAATGACTTCATACGGACTGATTCCTAATCACAGTAATTAAACTAAGTTGGTTCCAGATTTCCCCAGAATAAGAAGCCAGCATTGATTGCAATTTGCTGTTTTTCAGAGGCCAAATCATGTTTGATGTGCTACGAGATGAATCGGGAATATAAAACATTTGATTCAGCGCAATAAAACATTTTGAAAATGGCAAAAAAGGGAAAAAGGTACAAGACTGTGTAGAGAAACTAACATAGTTCAATGGTAGATGCTCACTCTATAGCTGTTCGTGGTTCGCGGGTACTGTAAACATTTCCATGGTAAAACTGAGTTGGACGAATCAGATATATCATATATAATCATATATACTATTTTTTGCGCTTCGAAGCTTCGGTACTAATCAATAGTGAGTATTGGAAGCTTCGGTTGTAGTGGCGGCCATGGCCAACTGTTGTTTAAAGGTCCCATGGCATGAAAATGTCACTTTATGAGGTTTTTCAACATTAATATGAGTTCCCCCAGCCTGCCTATGGTCCCCCAGTGGCTAGAAATGGTGATAGGTGTAAACTGAGCCCTGGGTATCCTGCTCTGCCTTTGAGAAAATGAAAGCTCAGATGGGCCGATCTGGAATATGCTCCTTATGAGGTCATAAGGGGAAAGGTTACCTCCCCTTTCTCTGCTTTACCCACCCAGAGAATATAGCCCGCCCATGAGAAAGAGTGTCTAAGTTGGTGGAAATTGGGGGTAAGTGCCGCTCCTGTCACAGCGTAGAGCAGGCACACTTTGCTCCTCCTCCCCCCTCTGGTGATTTGATGTTGTACCGTCACGTGACTCAGCGGCGCCGGGCAAACAAGCAAGCAAGCCTGGTGGCCAGCAGCACACACACACACAAGCAGCACAGAGACCAAAGACAGTAAAAGAATGGACAAAGTGACACCGACACCAGTGGAGTCTATTAGCAGCACTTTTCCGGTGATGGCTGAGCGTTACTGCGCAGCCTCAAACTGAGCTTGAAGACATAGATGTGACGTACGCTGGCCTTGGTTAAGTTGCTGCTATCGTCAAGCTAGTTTGCCAGACGTGTTAACATTTGCAGCTTACACTATGCTGCAGCCACGTGCTCCTTGAGAGATGGGAAGTCGTTCTTCCAACTTAGTGTGTTCATGAGCTTTAAAGGCTGTTTTATGCTTCTGCATCAACTCCACGCCGTAGCTACACCATCGCTCCTACGGCGTCATGACCCTTTTGGAATTCTGCGTCAGGGTTGAACACGTTTCTTTGCATCGCGGTTCATTTCACAATGCTAGGGGGGGTGTGGTTTCCGGATGATCAATCGCGAAACTCTGCCATTTCCGGCGAAAGAGACAGAGCCAGTTTATGTTATGTTAGCAAACTAACTTTAGCACAACCGCCCACAAAGTACTGCTTGCTGGCTAATTTCAAAACGTTACTGACATATAGACCCTTTACAAACAGATAACCCCGTCATGTAACCAAAATATGTCTGAGTTTATTTGCAAAGCTGATGTCAGTGAACTAGCATGTTGCTACTTCCCACAGTAGGCTGCTGGAAACACCCACTATCAACACACAGGACCAGTTGACCAATCACAGTCCTTGCGGTCTGCGTCGCCTCGACGCAAAGTTACACATTTTTGGAGGTGCACGTCGAGCTACGTCGGAGGGCTCGGAGAGGGGTTCGCGGCGATGCAGAGGGGTCTGTGGGGGTACGCCGACGTCGACCAGCGTAGCGCGCGTAGTGCAAGTGTAGGGTTCGGTTCGGTGGAAAAAAAATCGAAGGTTCGGCAGAAACCCAATCCCGTCAAAAAGACCAATATTCAGCCGTTAGGAGTCTAATTTCTAACCATTTGTTGGTTCCACGTTGTCAGGCGTTCAATAAACATTTAAATATGAATCATAGTAAAAGAAAAAAATCACACCACATTCATAATTAAACCAAAAAGAGTGTTTCAGCTGAGAGTATCACTGATATCATTTTGCAGTCTATTCTATTCTTATAGCCCTGGTGCCTAATTAACACTTCAGTGTATTGCTTATTATCCGTGGAGTGGCTCTGGGAGCGCTCCTCTTCTTAATGCATCCCCAGACTTCAGAGAGCATCAGCACCGATCGATACTGGCTCGCAGAGCTGAAAGCTTGTTGTTAGATACAGGTCTGTAAATAACACGGAAATAGCTTTGACCAGACTCATTTCGCCTACGCTTTTGAAACTGGACGGGCTCCAGTTTGCCAGTGTAAAACGTCTCTCAGCCTCGGGCCTCGTAATGTCTCGTAAAGCATTTGCTCCACTGATTGTTTTGCAGAAAATAACGACCAGCGTCCAACAGAATCCACAAGTGAGGGATGAAGAATAACAGACAAGATGTTTAGGAACCTTCTAGAGAATTTCTCTATATTTTTGGGCAATGAGGATGAAACTCCTCCCACTCACACTGGTGTGGTTCATCACAGTATCTTTTTTTATGGACATTGTCAAGTATTAACGCTTCATTGTAGTCTGGCTATCACCAGACCAAGCTCAGTCTTTTAAGATTGAACATTAGTCTGGGGAGTCTGCTCTGTATTTTCTACTGCACAAGAAACTAGTGATTGAGACCATGAACTCATTATGAAAATGTTTACTGAGGTAATAAATCAAGAGAGAAGTAGGCTCATTTTCTCATAGACTTCTTTAGAAACAGGAGCCAGTGGAGTCTCCCCCTGCTGGAAGTTAGAGAGAATGCAGCTTCAAGGAGTCTCCCCCTGCTGGAAGTTAGAGAGAATACAGCTTCAAGGAGTCTCCCCCTGCTGGACGTTAGAGAGAATACAGCTTCAAGGAGTCTCCCCCTGCTGGAAGTTAGAGAGAATGCAGCTTTAAGGAGTCTCCCCCTGCTGGAAGTTAGAGAGAATACAGCTTTAAGGAGTCTCCCCCTGCTGGAAGTTACAGAGAATGCAGCTTTAAGGAGCTTCAGCATCGGCTTGACTTTAGAGGGTGACAATTTTTCGGGAAACAGTGAAATTACTGCGGGATTCCCACGGGAATACCGTGACCCACGGGAGTCCCGCGGTACAGGAGTCAATTACCTAGACCTGCAGGTAATGCATGTTACCTAGACCTGCAGGTAATGCATGTTACCTAGACCTGCAGGTAATGCATGTTACCTAGACCTGCAGGTAATGCATGTTACCTAGACCTGCAGGTAATGCATGTTACCTAGACCTGCAGGTAATACATGTTACCTAGACCTGCAGGTAATACATGTTACCTAGACCTGCAGGTAATACATGTTACCTAGACCTGCAGGTAATGCATGTTACCTAGACCTGCAGGTAATGCATGTTACCTAGACCTGCAGGTAATGCATGTTACCTAGACCTGCAGGTAATGCATGTTACCTAGACCTGCAGGTAATGCATGTTACCTAGACCTGCAGGTAATGCATGTTACCTAGACCTGCAGGTAATACATGTTACCTAGACCTGCAGGTAATGCATGTTACCTAGACCTGTAGATAATGCATGTTACCTAGACCTGCAGGTAATGCATGTTACCTAGACCTGTAGGTAATACATGTTACCTAGACTTGCAGGTAATGCATGTTACCTAGACCTGTAGGTAATGCATGTTACCTAGACCTGCAGGTAATACATGTTACCTAGACCTGCAGGTAATACATGTTACCTAGACCTGCAGGTAATGCATGTTACCTAGACCTGTAGATAATGCATGTTACCTAGACCTGCAGGTAATGCATGTTACCTAGACCTGTAGGTAATACATGTTACCTAGACTTGCAGGTAATGCATGTATAGTGTAGCCTACATTTCTGAGGCAACCTCAGTGATTTGACCGTGATTAACCAAACGCACACACGCGATATCAACTGGCTAGTTCTCCTCCAGACAGAGACTTTTCTTTTTCTTTCTCTCTCTTCCGCCGGGTGGCGTGCGAGCCTGCTCACGGTGTTAAGCGCGTGTCCGCGACAGAGTCTGATAACTTTAGACAACATAGGGAACCAAACGGGAGCGGTACGGGATTTGGGAGTCTTTCTCTTTTCTCTCAGGATTTTGCAGGACAGGATTTTCTGGGTGAGGGCAGTCACGTGATCGGGATATGACGGGAGTATTTTCGTGGGCTCAGGATGGGATAGGAGCAACAATTGATTCCTGTGTCACCCTCACCCTACATTACTTCTCAGACCCGGAAGCTTTGTCCATTATTTCTACAGTCTATGGGCTTGTCAGTAGTACTATCCCCTACCTCTCTAAGTTTCATCATTATTGAACCATTGCTACAGCAGTTCTGGCTTTTCAAAGCATGACATTTTGACCTTTAATTACAGCATCCACGAGTCCAATAAGCATAATTTATAAAATGTGAGAGCACAGAGCTAAATGTATGATCCCTACGGATTGTATTTGAGTTTAAAATTCTGCCCTTTTGTTATAATAGATCTTCTATTAAATACCATATGTTAATCAGCAGCAGCTCAGCAAACACCCTGCAACTGAAAAAAACCCCATTAACATTTAACGACAACTTTAGCACTTCAAGTGAAACCCAGCTTTGCAAAGAGGGAGCCGAGGACTTCAACATTTCCAATCCTGAATCCAGAAAGGCATCTGGTGTTTGAATTAGAGCAGACATTAATGGGACATATCCAGCTGACAAACCATAAGAGCCAAGGCTACATGGTGACTCAGAGTTACGAGAAAGCTGCGCAACCCTTGATGCTCTCTGTGGAACAAGTGGCATTTACAGAGCCTAATGTGTTTCCCTGTCATCTTGTTGCAGGGATTATAGACTTTGGATCTTTATAGGCTGCGGTCAATCAGCATCCACCTCTTCAGACGGTGGTTATTACCTCATAGACCCACTGAGCTTAACTAAAGAGGGCCATCATTTCTCTATGTGCTGGCTCTAGCCTAAGTCAGGACCCAGGTAAGATGGGACTGCGCTGCAAGTGATTTTCATTCATTTTGCATTCCAGGAGCATCTCAAATCATGTTTGAGATGCTATCCCGTTTTACTGCCTGTTGCCTGCACTTTTTTTAATTATTTAAAGGAGACATATCATGCTCATTTTCAGGTTTATCAATCAATCAAACTTTATTTATATAGCACTTTAGAGCAACCAGCAGGTATCCAAAGTGCTTAACATCGAAACCAAGAATAAAAACACATATCATACAAAATAAAGAAAGAACATGTAAAATCAGAAATAGTTACAGAGAAACAGAAGAATGAAATCGTCACACCACTGCTACGTATTAAAAGCCTGACTAAACAGATGCGTTTTAAGTTTGGACCTAAAAAGAGCTCCATCTGTAATAGTGCGGATATCAGGGGGTAACTTGTTCCAGAGTCTCGGGGCAGCAACTGCAAAAGCCTGGTCACCCCACCGTTTATATCTAGACCTTGGCACTTCTAAAAGTCGCTGGTTTGAAGACCGCAATGACCGGTTGTGCTCCCGCAAAGTTAAAATTTCGGACAAATACTCCGGGGCCAGACCGTTTAAGGCCTTGAAAGCAAACAATAAAATCTTAAAATTGATTCTAAAACGCACAGGGAGCCAATGAAGGGTGTAGAGAACAGGAGTGATATGTGCACGTCTAGATGTGTTTGTTAAAAAGCGAGCAGCTGCATTTTGCACAAGTTGAAGACGTGCGATGGAGGTCTGATTCAGACCAACGTAAAGAGCATTACAATAATCCAACCTAGAACTAATAAAGGCATGAATTGCCTTTTCTAGATCGTGCCTGTTGAGGAAAGGCTTAACTTTAGCCAGGAGACGAAGCTGGAAAAAGCTCATTCTAACAACATCACTGATCTGCTTGTCAAATTTCATGCTGCAATCAAAAGTAACCCTCAAATTTTTGACAGCTGACCTAGTGTAGGATGCTAGAGCTCCCAAACTCAAAGCTGGACCATTTTGCGTGCCTGAAGTATTGAAAATAATACACTCCTTTTTATCTTCATTCAAATTAATAAAGTTTTCTGAAAGCCACAGCTTAATATCAGTGATGCAACTAAGCAGGGAGTTTAGTGCGACACTGTCATTTGCTTTAATAGGCATATTATATAAATAAATATTATATATATAAATAGGTTTATGCTTGCATGTTGGGTTCTACAAGTACATGTTTACTTCCTCTAATGTTTAAAAAAAACCCTCTATTTTTCTCACAATATAGCTGTATTTCTAGCCTGGTCCTACCAGACTCTGGCAGGGGCAGACTGGGACTGGGGCACTGGAGCCACACCAGCCCACATTACCACGCCCATGCAGCCCCACCCACGGACAGGTGCATTCACTAATTACATTTGTGTACAGATTGTGAAATAATATAAGCAGTACCTTATGTAACAGATTTTTAAACCATTAATGTAAGTAACTGGCAAACAATGCTTACTACTTTTTAAAAAGCACACGTTTATAACAAATTTACACATACTGCCTGTTTATGCCGTTTGTATGCTGTTACTGTCATTCTCTACAGTATGTACATATACATATACATATCTTTGTTGTCACTGTCTGTCTGTCTGTTCGATTGTCCGTGTTTCTCTCTGTTGACACTGTTGTCTGTCTGGTTCTCCATCTTTTCATCTGTTTTAACTCTCTAATTCTGCAATTTAAATATGTTTTTATGGCTGTGATTATACTTCAGGGTTTTTCCTTTCTCATAATTGGCCTTTGGGGGAACACATAAAGTTTTGAGGGTAAAAGACTTCAATTCCTGCATTCTGATACATTTTTAGGCACCAATTTATGGTAAAAACATCTATATTTATGGCAAGGAAATCACAAAATTCTGGTGGCAGATAACAATTAAATATACAAAATATAATGGAATATTATTATATTCAGTAGTCCAGTAAGTGGGCTTCCCCATCAGGGACATGGGCCGGATACTTGACCCAAAGGTCCAGTTGTTTAAATATCATGAACAGGGATTTATGGTAACTTTTTTCCCCCAAGGAGCACGTTTTGCTCCCAAGTTGAAAAATGTAGGATTGACTTACAGAGGCTACTGCTTTTACTGCTAAATTATACAATAACACAATAATGTTATGGATACAAAACGTTATGAAGTGTAATGTTTTCTATATTCTATTGATCAAAAATGATCAGTGATATTGAGACTACGGTGTAATGGACCACCACAGTTCATGCATACATGTGAACCGCGGATTAATTGCAGAGTTTAACCTACATAGTGTAAAACTTGACACTACGTGAATGGGGCACAGCAGAAAGACGGAGCAGAGGTTTTCATGTGTACTCCTATAGGCCTACACTTCGCATCAGGCGTTAAAACCAACTGTACCAAAACACTGAATTAGACTACTATTTAACGTGACAACGAGACATTTTTAACCGGTAATGAAACTGTCAATTTAATACTGATGCCGTCAGACGGCCGCGCGGACAGACAGCAGTCAGAGCTCCGGTGAAGCTCTGCACCCGTCAGCAGCGGCTTCTCGCTGCACAGCCGGTCCCCCAGAGCAGCATGATCACCGGGAGGGCCCGGTACAGCCTGAACCCTGCAAACAGAGACTGGCCAAATGCTTAATATTTATTATTATTATTAATATAATAATAATTATTATTATTATAACCAAATGGTCCAGCCCCTCTGGCATTTGCCAGAATTGCCAGATGGCCAATCCGCCCCTGTACGTAGCCCAAATGCTCCGCCTACACTAACGCCAGCATCCTCCCTTCACCACATTTAAGACTAACATAAGTAGCCTTTTTTATTTTGTCCTGTTGTTCTGGGGTCAAATATATATATATATATATATATATATATATATATATATATATATATATATATATATATATATATGGTACAGTATACCCACTAAAATACATTAGACTACACCACTGCTCTACGTGGACAGAAGCTAGCGGTTAGAAAATACCATATTATAAATTATATGTGAGCAAAGGATTTAACTGTTTTTATTAACCTAATATATACTTTCGTCAGCCATGTTACTGCCTAATATGATGCCAACCGGCAAGCCATGTGTCAAAGACTTTACAGATTTTCTTAGTTGTTCCGACTTCAGGGGACGGGGGAGGAAGCTTTTTTTTTTTTAAATCAAAATTTATACTTAATATATGTCAGGTATTTAAATGTCAGTACCTTGTTTAACGTGCAATCCATTTCCTACCAGCTGCAAGTTTGTTTATTCTGTTTCAGCCCAGTCTCACAGTAGTTGGTGAAATGGTCACGTTATTGAATGTATTGATTCATGAACAGGACACGATTATGTCGTTTTTTTTCGTGTGGTGATTACGAATTTTAATTTAATGTATTTAAATGGGAAGCATATTTCATGATCACAGCACGACAATCGCGTCCTGCATTTGGCGGTCCGTCCCGTTGTTGTGGCTGGCGTGTGCCGTTTAATTTTCCCCGTTGTTGCGTCCCCCAGTGCAGCCCAGTGTCATGGCATTTCGTGAAATGGTCACGTTCAAAAATCATGGCCTGTACACGAAATAAACAAGAAAATCGGGACCTGTACACGAAATAAACGAGGAAATCCTGACCTGTACACGAAATAAACGAGAAAATCCTGACCTGTACACGAAATAAACGAGGAAATCCTGACCTGTACACGAAATAAACGAGGAAATCCTGACCTGTACACGAAATAAACGAGAAAATCCTGACCTGTACACGAAATAAACGAGGAAATCCTGACCTGTACACGAAATAAACGAGAAAATCCTGACCTGTACACGAAATAAACGAGGAAATCCTGACCTGTACACGAAATAAACGAGAAAATCCTGACCTGTACACGAAATAAACGAGGAAATCCTGACCTGTACACGAAATAAACAAGAAAATCGTGACCTGTACACGAAATAAACGAGAAAATCCTGACCTGTACACGAAATAAATGAGAAAATCGTGACCTGTACACGAAATAAACGAGAAAATCTGTACACGAAATAAACGAGAAAATCGTGACCTGTACAAATCAATAAATCAAAATTACGTGACTATTTCACGAACTGGCGTGAGACCGGGTTGTCTGTTTACCCTCAGACACAGAATTCATTGGACGTTCGTCATCATATGTTTAGATCATTTCTGAAAAACAGTTTTTCCAAAGAAATTAATTTCCGCTGTACATCTCCTGGGAGCCCACAACTAAAACAAGGCACCTGCACCCGGAGACTCGTCCCTGACTGCAGAACAGATTGCACTCTGCTCTGTTTACGTGGGAATCTGGACAAAGTGAGGAAGCTGTGTGCATAAATGTAGGGCTTTTCTCAGTCAAGTCTGTTTAAGACTCCAAAATACCAAATATAAACATATCTTCTCCCAAGGGAGACGTTGAAGACAAACATTTCACAGTAGCACATTTCTCTGTGAGCGAAAGTGGCGTTTTCAGAAGCAGTTCCAGAAGCAGCATGGTGCCAAAATAAACAATGCCAAACACAGGCAGATTCAGAAGAGATTGTGTATACGATATAAATTTGTAGATAAGAAATAACAGTTTATGGTTATGACTCAGGTGATCTTTCTTTACTCTTATGGTTTTAGAAGAAGGCTTGTTTTGTGTACGTATAAACAGGGATCCTGCAAGAAGTGTTGATGTGGGGCTGCCGATGTGGGAGTGAGTAACGGAAAGCAGGTTTCTTTTCTATCAGACGGACAGAGACACTGTGGGTTGCATCTTGATGGGTGCTGGCCAGCCCACACACACATAGCCTGTGGTGATGAATGAAATCCTGGAGGCGTCATGCTGAGGAATGGTGCCGAGGAACAGTGCCAGACTGTTAAGCCTTTTCTGCTCACTGTCTCGCTATCCTTTGAGTCTGTAAATTCAAAAGATGACATATCAGATCTGAGCATGGGGCTACAAAGACTAAAAATAGCTCTTCCGTCCCTTCCCGGATTACGGTTTATCTGAAGTAGGTTATTATTATTAAAGGTTTATTTAGATAGGGACAGATAGAAAATGATTTATGACACTTGTCCCTAGGTTCACTCGATATGATGTGAAGCCGGCTGTTTCGTAAAATCTGTGACCCACCATTGACCTGCTAGCAGTGAGTAGGCTACATCTCCTTCTTGCTCAGTTTAAGTGCAAATGATGTATGAAATTAAAGGATTAATCTGACATTTTGGAAAATATCCTGATTACATTGTAGGCTTATTGGTGAATGTGTAAGGTAGTCACTAAGATCCACAGATACTAGGGGTGGTACGGTTCATGAAAAAACATCCGAACCGTCCAGTTCACTTGTCTCAGTCCGTCAGTCCACTGTTAACGTGCACTTACCACTTACTGCCGTAGTGCCCACTTTATACACCTATGTTAAAACACTTACTGGAAACGACGAGGGGGATGAGCGTGACGAACGCAACACATGGCAGCTGATTGGACGAACGCGTCACGTGGTTCTTGCTGCTCCCGAATTTCAAAACAGACTCTAATGGCGTCTCGTTCTGAATACGAGCTCGTATTTTAAGTATAGTAGTAAGTATAAAATAATTCACAGAAACGTGTTTCTGAAAACATCTTAAGCGAGAAATAGGCCGTGCAGTTGCTGAATCTTCTGTTTTTTTCATCGACAAAGGTCAGTTTAAAAGATTTTCGTCAGATTTTGAGAGGCGGCGAGCCGACCGCTCCTCAGGTGGAGGGCTGCTGCTGCTGGTCACGTCATGTGTAGAGATGTCAGGTGGTAAACGTGCGTGGTCGGGACTATTGCCGTCCCTTTTGACGCAGTTATGTTAAGGAAAAGGTCGTGGGTGGGCGTACGGTTCTGGGACACGCGGGAGGAAAGTAAAAAGCGACTATAGCCAGCGTGACCAGCGGGACGTGAACCCCTCTCTCCTGGTGAAAGTCCTGTGTTTGACCCATCCCCCCCCCCAACCAACCTCCTTACATACTACTCTCTAAATCCTCTCTAACTGCTGCTCTCCCCGGTGAGTTACACAAACACGCTGAAAGACGCCTTTTTCGTCGCATCAGACGCTGACAGCCACTGTCCAAACGTCCTTATTCTACGAGTTCGGAATGAGAACGGGTTGGAAATAAGGAGACCGCTGGCTGGCTACGAGCTCCATGACGCCGAGCGGCAGTTGCTTGTTGTTTAAGCCGATACAGAGCTTCACAACGCCTGCTACGGACCTCCGTCACAGCAGTTAGGAGATGTCTTAAGCCGAAAATGGGTGACTTTCAGCCGGGTACAGAGCACCGCGAGCTGCCGCTTGTTTTGGTGGAGATTACGGTTAAATGTAGTCCACAAAATATGAGCATTTTGCCGTGATGAAAGTTAAGATTAGGCACCAAATCTCTTTTTTGGAAAATATCCTTATTACATTGTAGGCTTATTGGTGTATATGTCAGGTAGTCACTAAGATTCACAGATACAGGATTCACTGTCACATGTTTGTTTAACACTAAAACATGATTTATAAAATCATACCAACAATTGTTTTAATAGCTTAGTTTTCTATGCACTAAAAAGGTATGTATGAAAGCTTTAGGCTTGTATTGCAGGCCCAGTTTAATATGCAACTTCATTTTATAAAATATGTAGTAGGGCGTCCTTGCTCCGTCCCTCTCTCAGATACGGGATCCTTAGCTTAACCCTCCTGATGTTACTGGGTCAAGTTTGACCCATTTTTCAAAATTCTTGATCACAAATAGTGGTCCACACACACACAAAAAGTTTGAAAGCCCCTGGTCTAATGCATTGTAGTGGGTATACTGTACTGTATACATGTATGTATATGTATGGGCCAGAATGGGACATTGGGGGGACTTCATTTCCTGCATTTTTATACACTACCTTATTTTATGCACCAATTCACAGCTGAAATCCCTTTATTTAGCCTATGCAAAGAAAAAAACACACATGACAATTCAAAATATGTCAAAAATATGATGGAAAGTACATTTTTAAGTGGGTATATGGAAATCCTGGCGCTTTCTTAGTGGGTATACTGCGTATACCTGCGTGTCACGTAGACTACACCACTGATGAAAGCCGACCCATGTCAGATTCAGGCTAACGTGAGAGACTCAGGGTGGTGCGAACAGCTCCGAGGCAGCCCTGTTCTCCCACGATTATCCATCACATTCATCTGACAACAACCCCCAAATAAAGGTGTGGATGAGGTTTCAACTGTCATGTCAGACTGATGGATTTTCAACAACTGGGGCGCCTTGTTAAACAAGTCCGGATTTATGTTTTCTGTATTTTGCAAAGAAAGAGGAAACTGCTCGGAGCTAATAGGTGAAGTCAATAACATCTGTGCCTGTGTGACCAGTAAAGTATTGTTCTGCGATTTTCAGTCTGTTTACTTTGAAAATGTTTGCCAAAAGGGTCCGAAATACTAATGTTTCCTGCCCTTTGCTCAACTTTGTGTGCACTCTGGGTATGTTGGGTTGTTGGTGTGTGACTTTGTAGGCTGACAATAGGTCGAGTTAGGACATTCATGTGGCACCTCAGGGGTCCAAAGATCTAATCTCCACACAGAGATATGAACATTTCCTGTTTCCCAGTGTTCCTGTGTGAACCAGCGCCTGAAGATTCAAAACAAATGTCAGAGAGAAAATGTGGAAGTATCAAGAGGAAGGAGGCCCAAAGGGGCCAGAGTGTATCCTGACTCAGATTAACTTGTTAAAAGATTTGGATCCATCATTCCAGGCGCTTAATCCTATCGCCGTGGCTCATTGCATGCGTGTGAACTGAAAAAAGGTGAATTATCTCTCACTCTCGCACCAAAAATGGATCTGAAAACACAGTAGATTGACCTACGAATGACTTTCCACTACCTTTTTTTCTCAGCATTTGACATTTGAAGGAACTTTTTTTTAGCCTTAGGCAGTTACACACCGAGCCGATAATCGGCCGTCTGACAGTCTGGCGAGGTCGGTGACTCGAGTCTGGTCGGTGTGTTCCGTGCCGTCGTCCGTCGTCATTTTGGCCGACCTAACATGCTCAGTCGGAGACAGGGCAGTCGGGACTCACCCGGAAATTGCGAGCGGGATGAGCGTGACTAGAGTCTCTCAAAATCTGATGAAAATCTTTTAAACTGACCTTTGTTGATCTGAAATGAAGACAGATTCAGCAACTGCACGGCCTATTTCTCTCTTCAAATGTTTTCAGAAACACGTTTCAGTGAACTATTTTAGTCCAATATGAGATCGTATTCTGAACGAGTCACCATTAATGGCCGTTTGAAAAATCCAAAATCCGGAAGCAGCAGCCAGACCCACATGACGCGTTCGTCCAATCAGCTTTCATTTTTTTGGGCGACAATACAGATTAGCGCCGCCTGCTGTTATGGAGACGTATTACGTCTCGTCTCTCTGGTGTGTTCTGAGGAACTTTTTAGACCAACTCGGGGAGACTGATCAGTCACACTGGCTTTACTGCCGACGGCCGGCCGTCTGGTCGGTGTGTAACGGCCGTCTGGTCGGTGTGTAATGGCGGTGTGTAACGGCGGTGTGTAACGGCGGTGTGTAACGGCCGTCTGGTCGGTGTGTAACGGCCGTCTGGTCGGTGTGTAACGGCGGTGTGTAACATCCGTCTGGTCGGTGTGTAACGGTGGTGTGTAACGGCGGTGTGTAACGGCGGTGTGTAACGGCGGTGTGTAACGGCGGTGTGTAACGGCGGTGTGGTCGGTGTGTAACGGCGGTGTGTAACGGCGGTGTGTAACGGCGGTGTGTAACGGCGGTGTGTAACATCCGTCTGGTCGGTGTGTAACGGTGGTGTGTAACGGCGGTGTGTAACGGCGGTGTGTAACGGCGGTGTGTAACGGCGGTGTGGTCGGTGTGTAACGGCGGTGTGTAACGGCGGTGTGTAACGGCGGTGTGTAACGGCGGTGTGTAACGGCGGTGTGTAACGGCCGTCTGGTCGGTGTGTAACGGCGGTGTGTAACGGCCGTCTGGTTGGTGTGTAACGGCGGTGTGTAACGGCGGTGTGTAACGGCGGTGTGTAACGGCCGTCTGGTCGGTGTGTAACGGCGGTGTGTAACGGCGGTGTGTGGTGTGTAACGGCCGTCTGGTCGGTGTGTAACGGCGGTGTGTAACGGCGGTGTGTAACGGCGGTGTGTAACGGCGGTGTGTAACGGCTGTCTGGTCGGTGTGTAACGGCGGTGTGTAACGGCGGTGTGTAACGGCGGTGTGTAACGGCCGTCTGGTCGGTGTGTAACGGCGGTGTGTGGTGTGTAACGGCCGTCTGGTCGGTGTGTAACGGCGGTGTGTAACGGCGGTGTGTAACGGCCGTCTGGTCGGTGTGTAACGGCGGTGTCATGGTAAGTGAGGAATAGTGGACCCAAATGCAGGGAGAGGCAGGCAGGCAGGAGATAGCTTGAGTTCAGGAATTTATTTAGACAACGGGAAAACGGCAGCACCGAGGCTGGAGACACAATGAAGAACTCAGCGGAAAAACTTACAAAAATAAGGCAGGGAGGAATCCACAGAAATGGTACAGGCTACGACGTGCTGACAGGAACACAACCAGACACAAACAATGATCCGACAAAGACTAAATACACAGGGTAACGAGGAAACAAGAGGCAGGTGACACAAGGGCTGGGAACAGGTGGAAAACAAAAGGTAATCACAAGAGCGGGAAAACATAGTAAAACAAGACAAGATAGAGAACAGATTATCAAAGTAAAAACAGGAAACAAGCAAAATACAGAACAGAAACCGACTACAAAAATAATACACACCACTAAATACCAAAACCATGACAGTACCCCCCCCCAAGGGACAGATCCCAGATGGCCCAAAAACAGAACAAAAAGACAACCCAGGGAGGGCGGAGGGGGACCGGAGGAGGGCCAAACAGGTCAGCAAACAAGTCAAGTGGGGCTAGGGAATGGAGAGACCACTCGGGACAGGGAACAGGAAGGCCCCGGGACAGGGACAGAGAGGCCTCGGCAACAGGGAACAGAGAGGCCTCGGCAACAAGGAGCAGAGAGGCCTCGGCAACAAGGAGCAGAGAGTCACTGGGGCACAACGCCCTGGGTCACAGGGAACAGAGAGTCACAGGGGCTGAGAGAGAGAGCTCGGCAACAGGGGCAGAGAGGCCTCGGCAACAGGGGGCAGAGAGGCTTCGGCAACAGGGGGCAGAGAGGCCTCGGCAACAGGGGGCAGAGAGGCCTCGGCAACAGGGGGCAGAGAGCAGAATCGAAGGCAGAAACCTTCAGGCGGCCTGCGACGAAGGCAGAACCCTTCTGGCCACCGGCGACGAAGGCAGAATCTCTCTGGTGGCCGTACAGGATGTCGAGGGCACCGAGATGACTGGCGGCGAAGGCGAAGCCTCTCTGAAGGACGGCGACGAAGGCGAAACCCCTCTGGAGGGCGACAGCGAAAGCAGAATCCTTCTGGAGGCCGGCGGCGAAGGCGAAACCCCTCAGGAGGCCGTCTGCGAGGGCGAATCCCTTCTGAAGACCGGCGGCGAAGGCGAAGCCTCTCTGAAGGACGGCGACGAAGGCGAAACCCCTCTGGAGGGCGACAGCGAAAGCAGAATCCTTCAGGAGGCCGTCTGCGAGGGCGAATTCCTTCTGAAGACCGGCGGCGAAGGCGAATCCCCTCTGGTGGCCAGACAAGCTCAGCAGATGAAGGGGCAGCTGGGCTGGAGACAGGCGACGGGTCAGCTGGGCTGGAGACAGGCGACGGGTCAGCTGGGCTGGAGACAGGCGACGGGTCAGCTGGGTCAGTGTCTGCCAACAAGGTAACAGGATCAGTAACAGACAACAAGACAACAGGGTCAGGAGTCGGCAACTCCGCCGACAGGGTAACTGGAGCATTAGTCGGCCGGACCACCGACAACACACGGGGAGCAGGAGTTGGCCTGACCGCCGAGAGGACACGAGGGGCGGGAGTCGGCCTGACCGCCGACAGGACACGAGGGGCAGGAGTCGGCCTGACCGCCGACAGGACACGAGGGGCAGGAGTCGGCCTGACCGCCACAGGCAAAGTCTCATGGGGGCAGAACAAAGGCAAAGTCACTAGGGAGGTCTCTGGGACTCCAGAGACCAACAAAGCCTCAGGGGCAGTCTCTTGGACGCCGGAGACCGGCAAGGCCTCTGGCTTGCCCGTAGACGTGGACTCTGGGAGAGCTGTCGACATGGACTCTGGAAGAGCTGTCGACGTAGACTCTGGGAGAGTGGTCATCGAAGACTCTGGACGACTGGAAGACTCTAGCAGAGCGGTCATCGGAGACTCTGGACGACTGGAAGACTCTAGCAGAGCGGTCATCGGAGACTCTAGACGACTGGAAGACTCTAGCAGAGCGGTCATCGTAGATTCTTGAAGAGCGGTCATCGACGACTCTTGAAGACTGCACGTCAGCGGCGGTTCTGGGCGGCTGCACGTCAGCGGCGGTTCTGGAAGGCTGCACGTCAGCGGAAGGCTGCGCAGTGCTGGGAAACTGGGCAGCTTGGGGACACTAGGAAACTCGGGAACTCTAGGAAACTCGGGAACACTAGGAAACTCGGGAACACTAGGAAACTCGGGAACACTAGGAAACTCGGGGAAGCTAGGAAGGCTGCTAGCAAGCCTGGGATCTGGGAGAGTGCTAACTAGCCTGGACTCAGGAGGGCTGCTAGCTAGCTTGGGCTTAAGGGGGCTGCTAGCCAGCCGGGGCTCAAGAAGGCTGCTAGCTAGCCTGGATTCAGAAGAGCTGCTAACTAGCCTGGGCTCAGGAAGGCTACTAGCTAGCCGGGACTCAAGAAAGTTGCTAGCTAGCCTGGATTCAGGGGGTTTGCTAGCTAGCTTGAATTCAGGAGAGCTGCACGTCAGCCCGGAGTCAGGAGAGCTGCACGTACGCCCGGGATCAGGAGAGCTGCACGTCAACCCAGGGTCAGGAGAGCTGCACGCCAGCCCGGGAACAGAAGGGTTGCACGTCAGCTCGGGAACAGAAGGGTTGCACGTCAGCTCAGGCTCAGATACACAGGTTAGCTCAGGCTCAGGTACACAGGTCGGCTGAGGCTCAGGACAAAAAACAGGCATGGAGACGGGGAGGCGAAACTCCTGTGCTGTGGCCTGCCAACGTACCTCCATAAGGTGCCTAGCGAAGGCGGGGTCCTCCTCATGGAGGGAGCGGTAAAACCCAATCAAAAGTTTTCCATCCGAGTCCAGTGGATGAAAAACTGGCTTGAATTCTGCTGGGTCCATAGTTGGTCGGATCATTCTGTCATGGTAAGTGAGGAATAGTGGACCCAAATGCAGGGAGAGGCAGGCAGGCAGGAGATAGCTTGAGTTCAGGAATTTATTTAGACAACGGGAAAACGGCAGCACCGAGGCTGGAGACACAATGAAGAACTCAGCGGAAAAACTTACAAAAATAAGGCAGGGAGGAATCCACAGAAATGGTACAGGCTACGACGTGCTGACAGGAACACAACCAGACACAAACAATGATCCGACAAAGACTAAATACACAGGGTAACGAGGAAACAAGAGGCAGGTGACACAAGGGCTGGGAACAGGTGGAAAACAAAAGGTAATCACAAGAGCGGGAAAACATAGTAAAACAAGACAAGATAGAGAACAGATTATCAAAGTAAAAACAGGAAACAAGCAAAATACAGAACAGAAACCGACTACAAAAATAATACACACCACTAAATACCAAAACCCTGACAGGCGGTGTGTAACGGCGGTGTGTAACGGCGGTGTGTAACGGCGGTGTGTAACGGCGGTGTGTAACGGCGGTGTGTAACAGCGGTGTGTAACGGCCGTCTGGTCGGTGTGTAACGGCCGTCTGGTCGGTGTGTAACGGCGGTGTGTAACGGCGGTGTGTAACGGCGGTGTGTAACGGCGGTGTGTAACGGCGGTGTGTAACGGCCGTCTGGTCGGTGTGTAACGGCCGTCTGGTCGGTGTGTAACGGCGGTGTGTAACGGCGGTGTGTAACGGCGGTGTGTAACGGCGGTGTGTAACGGCGGTGTGTAACGGCGGTGTGTAACGGCCGTCTGGTCGGTGTGTAACGGCGGTGTGTAACGGCGGTGTGTAACGGCCGTCTGGTCGGTGTGTAACGGCGGTGTGTAACATCCGTCTGGTCGGTGTGTAACGGCGGTGTGTAACGGCGGTGTGTAACGGCGGTGTGTAACGGCGGTGTGTAACGGCGGTGTGTAACGGCGGTGTGTAACGGCCGTCTGGTCGGTGTGTAACGGCGGTGTGTAACGGCCGTCTGGTCGGTGTGTAACGGCCGTCTGGTCGGTGTGTAACGGCCTTTAAATTCAGTGATGCTCTAATCTGACCACTTTTTTCAGTAACAAGTAATCTAATGCGTTGCTATTTCCGAACCAGTAATCAGATTAAAGTTATTTATTCATTATTCATATTTTGCTTTCTTCTTGCGTCTCGGGGAGTGAAGTCCAGGTACAAATAAAGTAACCTAAACCCGTATACAGTATGTCCTGCACTGACTGTGAGGTAAACTGTGCTGCGTCTCCCTATTTTGTAGCACTGTCTTCGATAATTTCGCAACAAGGCCAGATTGTTTCAGATATCTCACGAGTCCTTTATAACGTAAGTTATAACGGCCCACGTATTAAAAAATTGTCGGGTTTGGGCTCATAATTCCCTTAGAAATTTGCATTTTTATTTTTAAGTTTTATATTTGTGTATTCCTCCTGAAAGTGACTTGAAATGTTAATTTGTTTTATTTTTGAATTTATTTGATATATCTGATTTCATATGTTGCTTAAATTGCACTTTTTACAGTAAGATTAAAGGGAGAAGAGCTTGGATGTTAAACAAGAGCTTATTCATTATTTTACCTACTACTGTTAAAAAAAAGCAAATACAGGCTACTCTTTTTGCACTTTCTCTGTTTACTTTAAGTTTTTATTTGTGTATTCCTCCTGAAAGTGACTTTATTTTGTGGTTGGATTGATAACCTACATCTGGCTTCAGGTTGCACTACAAATTCATTTTACTTGAACAGTGCAGTGTTAAACAATTTTAATAAATAGAGATTTTGTCATGAAAATGAAATGAAATGAGTCTGTTTTCTGCTTGAGTTGCCTGTATTCTGTCCTGGAGTCTGTTTTCCTGAGCTTCCTGAACGCACCCTGTCTGGTTGCCTGGCAACGTTGCTGGGAGGGAGATCTTTCAACTACCCACACCTGCATCTCATCAGCTACCTGCACACCTGGTCCTGATCATCACCTCTCCACTTCATAAGCTCTGACCTGACTTCCATTCCCTGCCGGATCGTTAGCCATAAACAGTATGTTGTGCCTGCGTATCAGCCTCAGTTTTCAAAGAGTTAGTTTTGCTGCTCTGTTTCTTTTGTTTGCTGTGCACTTACCTCCGTTTCTTCTGTCAGCAGTTACTCTCCCGGGATATTCACTCCACCTCTGCCTGGTCATCGATTGCTTCAGAAACAACATTGGATCTGCTCATTCCCTCCCACCTACTCACCTCCACTGCCTGCTCCGTCACCTGGATTCTCCTGCTTCCACATTTAAGTCTTTAAATAAATAATCACCTTTACTCAACTCACCTTGTCCTGGTCTGCTTCTGGGTTCCGCCTTAGAGAATCGTGACAGATTTGAATGTTATTGAAATTAGTTTTGTGTAAATTGTTAATAATTGAGAAATGGGAAAATAATCGCTAATTGAAAAATTAATCGTTAGATTAATCGTTAGTAGAGCCGGACCGATATATATCGGCAGGCCGATATTATTGGCCGATATTAGGCATTTTCCAAACTATCGGTAACGGCATTCATGACCCCTGCTCTGACGTCACTTTGACAGAGAATAACTTTACATCTGAAGAGTTTAAAGACTCTATTTGTCCATTGTTTATTTCTAAAGAAACACGACAATGTATAAAAGGCTCCATTACCTTGTACCTCACGTTATGGCTCCGTAGCAGACGTTTTTATAAAAATAGGCTAACGATTGGGTCATAACCACGAGACTTACTGTCTCATAGTAGAGGAATTACCGTATAGTACAGGAGAAGCTCTCAGGCAGTTTGGACTTCCATTAGCTGTTTAAGTTTAATTACTAATGTTAACTATCATTTTAGTGATCAATAATTAGCCTGTGTCTATGTTATCTCCTTACATATACCTACGCTCTCCGTCTCTGCTAGATTGGGAATGATTGAGATTTCTCTTGGCACAGCTACCAGAAGACTTCCAACTTTCAGACAGGTTGCTCACGTCACATCTACGTCTTCAAGCTCAGTTGGAGGCTGCTCAGTAACGCTCAGCCATCACCGGGAAAGAGACTTCACTGGTCTCCGTCCAGAGACACGGGACCTGCTGGTCCATTATATATACTGTCTATGGTCTGGACAGACGAGGAGGTGGAGTTGCATGTTTGTCTGATGATGACCGGCACAGTTGACCGTGATAAGCCACAGCACAGCACCCACAGGAGCATTACTAATATCCTGAGCCGCTGCTTGAGAGCGAGAGGCAGCGGGCAGAGGAGGGTGACCGCTGGCACTCACCCTCTCTCTTTCTCTTCATCCGTAACGTTGTAGCCTACTCTGGCTCACATGAACAGCCTACATATGGTCATTGAACTATAACAACCTTATCCACATTGTCGAAATCATTTAAATATTGAGCCATTACATTGAAAATCTTTTAGATAAAGGAGCCTATAATTTCTGTAGCCTACTCCGTAACAACAGAGTACCTGGACGCCTTTTTCTCGTCTCTCTCCACACCGCTGTCTTCAGACTTTTGTGTTTTTACCCTTTAGACGGGAACGTGATGGTGGTTCCTTTGTTTTCAAGTTTCTGGTTTGTTTTCTGCTCTTGTTTTTTGGATTCCCTGTTTTTGTTTTCTACACTCTGGATTAGTTTTTGCCTGCCGCTTTCAGGACTCCCTTTGTTTATTTGTACTTTGTTTTAATGGACTAATAAATCTTCCACCTCAAACTTTCTCCTGCCTGCTCTCTGCCTTTGGGTCCTCAACTTCCCTGAACCTAACATAAATAACTACAAATAACTAATGTTAGGGAAATCTGTTGATGTTTTGTTTCTGGATTTTAAAATCGTCGACTAATTGAAATAATAATCGCTAGATTAACCGTTTCCCCTTTTGGGACAGCTCTAGATCTGATACTGGCTTTGTGTATCCGAAGTGATATAACGCTAATGTGCCTTCTGGGTACATCATCGGAAACTGAGATATTTGAGGAAACAGCTGAAGCAATTTACTCTGTCCCACTTTGATTAACATCACAACAATCAGGAAGCTGTATAGTCCATCAAACAATCACCGGTTTACTTCTGCAGAACATCTTATCGTCTGATAAGACTTTAAAGGAACACGCCGACTTATTGGGACTTTAGCTTATTCACCATAACCCCCAGAGTTAGATAAGTGGATACATACCCTTCTCGTGTCTGTGCGTGTTGTAACTCTGTCTTACGGCTCCACCGGTAGCTTAGCCTAGCACAGAACCTGCAGGTAACTGGCTCCATCTAGCCTAGCTTAGCACAGATCCTGGAGGTAACTGGCTCCATCTAGCCTAGCTTAGCACAGATCCTGGAGGTAACCAGCTCCATCTAGCCTAGCTTAGCACAGATCCTGGAGGTAACTGGCTCCATCTAGCCTACTGCTCCCAATAAGTGACAAAATAACGCCAACATGTTCCTATTTACATGTTGTGATTTGTAGAGTCACAGCATGTACAAATAACAAGGTCACTCTGTGAGGGTGAGGACAGAATGGACCCAAACGCTAGGCTCAGCAGACAAACAAGTTTATTTAAAGGAGAGGGAAGAGGAAGGAGTGGAGAGGCGGACATCGGGGACAGGAGAAGGGGCTCTGGGGCTGGAGTAGGATGGTGAGGGAATGCTGAGGGAGACTGTAGGGCTAGGATGGTGAGGGAACTAGCGGGGAATAGGATGGCGAGGGAGCTGGGAATGCGCGGGGGAACCGGGACCAAGGGGGCCGAAGAGGGGGCACTGGAGTCCAGGGCAGATGGGAGTCGAGGTGGAGGGTGGCTGGAAGCTGGAACGAAGGCAGAGCAGTGCAGGAGCAGAGCAGGATGAAGCGGAGAGCCGTGAGAGGGGGACCGAACGGTGGAGCCAGCTGACTGGAGGTACGGGAAGCGAGTGGAGAGAATGACTGCAGAGAGGAGACAAAAGGTTAGCGACAGACAAGGACAGGTAAGTGCAACGTTTTCTTAGAGAGCTTGTGTTAGCGTGTCACCAGAATGACTGAAGCAACGATCAAGTGAAAATGATGAGTGGATCCGGGGTTCATATACTGGCTTGATAGTAGATGGCTGGCAGGTGTGTACAGCGGGAGGGGTGATGGTGGAATGACGAACCGGTGCGTGTAATCAGCTGGCAGGAGCAGGCAGGAGAAGGGGAACAACACAGGAGACACAGAAAGAGGCAAAACAAACAGAAACTGACAGTGGGAATAAAATGGGCACTGGGAAACCATAACACACATGACACACAGCCATCTTCTAACCGTAGACATACTGGGAACTATATTCTCAGAAAGGCTTGCTGCATATCACTCCGCCCAAGTAGCAGAAGTAGCAGTGCTTCGCCTTCTGAGAATATAGTTCCCGGTTTATTTACAGTTAGAAGACGGCTGTGTGTCATGTGAGATGAGAAGGGTATGTATGGACTTGTCTAACTCTGGGGGTTACGGTGAATAAGCTAAAGTCCCAATAAGTCGGCGTGTTCCTTTAAGGAACATTGTCCTTGTTCGTACAAAATCTGCTTTCATCTAAATTCATGTCTGGAGTCTTATTTTTTTTACCATTTATGAACTGATGACCATGAAGTGATAAAATCCCCCAAAGGAGCTGCTGCTCTGCTTAGGAATTGGTTGTTTATGCATTATGTTGGTGCTGTTTCTGAGTGTTTACAGCATGTGTCAGATAAATGTTTCACGAAATGTATCTTCACATTCCAATTTTTGACACATTACAATCCCACATAATACTGGGTGCTCTTATTCCAATCCAAGAGACTTATTTATTTACAGAATAAATATCTCTTCTGTAATCAATGTCATCTGGGTGTCATCGGTGAAAGATGAGGTCATTTTTTCTTCTGTTAACGCAGCCTAGGTTCATATTTGGATTCACAGCGCGGCCCGTTGATATTCGTGTGATGAAGGTGTTCGTGTATTGGCAGGCGGTGACGGTGTGACATCAGCGTGGTGCAATCTTTCTCTTTTTGCTTCAGATCAAAACATAACTTATTACAGCGGCTGCTTCCCAAGTCTCTATTGGCGTTCTTCCACCACCAGTGTTGGGAGTAACGCGTTACAAAAGTAACGCAATTACAGTAATGTATTCCTTTTTACTGTAACGCAGTAATATAACGCATTACTAATAAAATTTCGGTAATATTATACTCGTTACAATCTCAGTAACGCGAGTTACAACGCATTTTAACGCAACATTTAGTGGTGCATTGTTTTTTTAAGAATTCACAACACCGCGACACATTTCTTCAAAGCCGTATTATTTTCCTGTCGCTGTATTCGATGGTTGAGATGACTGCAGAGACAGATACATTTGCGATATGGACATTTTCAGGAGTTATTACGCTACGTTGAAGTGAGCTGTCCTGTTTCTGTTCCCGTGGTCAGAGCCAGAACCAGAGACGGTACGGACAGCATGTATGTCCCAACAGGTGACGGTACGGACAGCATGTATGTCCCAACAGGTGACGGTACGGACAGCATGTATGTCCCAACAGGTGACGGTACGTCAGCGGCTGACAGATATAAACATGTCAGGAATTAATGTTGAGGCTTGCTACACGTAAATATCATTGCATTTTATCAGCCGTGGAGAGTAACTCTGCCTGTAGTGGAATGGCTTCGAATGACGACCAAAAGCGCTTGTCTTTTACTGTGACCATTTACTGTTCAATATGTTGCAGTTTTACAAACAAGAAAGTGAACAACTGGAGCCTGACGGACATGTTGCATCTCAGTAAGCTAGCAAGAGTAGCTACACAACAGACAACTTCCGTGTAGCCTACTTCAAAATAAAAGCACTTCCTGTGACGGTTCGCAGTAAAACTAAATTACTGTTAAATAAGGTTGTGTAGGCTACCTTTTCACAAATCAGCTGTAAATCAAGTACTGTAAATAATGTAAATAGTGAGTTTTAATCACACTATAATTGAACATTTCCTTTAGAGTGTTTTAACCTAAACAACATGAATTTCTTATTCAAGTGCTATAAACAAACATTTTACAACAATGCCATACTTTTGAGTATTTTCATTTTCTCCTACTTGCCTGTTATACGTTTTACTTATCTATTTTGTATAGCTTTAGTTACTTTGCATATTTATATTAATTATACAAAATATGAATAATCTATGATGTATTAAAGTGGATAAAGAC
>NC_050193.1:19258054-19288054 GCF_008315115.2 Sander lucioperca
AAGGGTGCATTGAAGTCAAATCTGCTTCTTATTAACCAACATAACAACTGCTCGGGCGCCTTTCCATGGGCAGCCCCCTCACTGACATCTCTCCATTAGTGCATGTAGAGGTACTGAGCATGTATTAGGTACTGAGGACAGTGGTGGCCTAAAGGTTAAAGAAGAGAGCTTGTGACCGCGAGATCGTCGGTTCAAGCCCCAGACTGACAGGATAAAATCTGGGTGGGGGAAAGTGAAAGAGCAACGCTTATCATTACCACCACTGAGGTGCCCTTGAGCAAGGCCCTTAACCTCCAACCGCTCCAGTGGAGCTGCTCAGTGGCAGCAGGTCAGACTGTGGTTGTACTGGTCAGCTTCCAGGTATGAATGTGATCAGATCAGACTGTGGTAGTACTGGGCAGCTTCCAGGTATGAATGTGATCAGATCAGACTGTGGTAGTACTGGGCAGCTTCCAGGTATGAATGTGGAACTGTGTGAATGTGATCAGGGCGTTCCTGCAAAAAGAGAGACTGCCTCTCAGTGAACCTCCCCTGAAAAAAAAAAAATGTGTGTGTGTAATTCAGGCCTGTGTGTAATAACAACAGAGTGAAAACATTGTAATTTCCCCTTGTGGGATTAAAATAAAGTGTACATTATTAATATTACATTATAAAGCTAATGTTGTACCTCCCCCTAGTGGCTGAAAAATGAAGAGTTTGCACTCAACACGCTGATGTGCTGTGATGTGTCAATAAAGGCGATGGTTCAGTGTCTGAAATTGAAATCACATTTATTGTTTCTTTCTGGAGTTGCTTCACTTAAAAACTTAACCCTTTAGTGTGTACAGTACGGTTCTTTCCTTTTTTTCTTCTTAATCATCATCATTACTGTCTTTTTTGTTTTTTTACACACACACACACACACACACACACACACACACACACACACACACACACACACACAATTATACCAGCTGAGGCTTCTTCAGGTGATCTTATAGGGAACTGTAAGGCCAGCTACACACTGGCTGCGTGGCGTGAGCGTGGCGTTTCTGTGGCGTGGCGTTTTCTATGTCTTTCCACACCAGAAAGGTGTCTGACGCGGTGCTGCTGCTGCTAGCCTTGTTTCTCATAAACATAAACATAACTATATTCTGATCTGATTACAGCAGAGACAACGTCGGCAGTATTGACGGCTAAATAGGCTCCAGAATATTTCCTTCTGTATTGACAGGTGCAATATTAGAAAATCGATAATTATTTATTATTTTTTTAAATTACATTTATATCTACATTTATGTCAAAACCTATTTTTCAAAACATCAAAATATCATTTATTAATATGTATTCATGTCAAAATGACATATAAACATCTTTTTGTATTCTATGTTGCCTGGAAACGCTTCCAACAAGCTGGCGTGTCGCGTGAAAAATAGGCGTCGGTCCTATTTCTAGCATGCCGTGCCTGAGACGTGTGTGTCACGCAGGCAGTGTGCACGCTCTAACCTGTTACCATGGGAGACAAAATAAAAAAACGGGCACGCCACGCAGCTGACACGCTCACGCCACGCAGCCAGTGTGTAGCCGGCCTAATGCACCGGCCTGCATCTCACACAGTCACGGAGCCACAGACCTGCAAGAGGCTACAGCATTATGGGAGCAAATAAGAGACAAAAGTATTTAAATTTTAACAGTGGACCTCTTTGAAATTAAAATATAATATGAATATTTTTTTTAGCCATTTTTAGCAATTTTGCAAAAGCTGAATACAATTTTTTTTCCCCCAATGGTCACAAATTCAGATCCAAAACTTAAAGTTTCAGAATTAATTATTTTTTTTCTGAATCTATTGTTATGAAATTCTAAAACTTAAAAGTTAAGTATAAATAAAATTCAAGCTTTTGAAATTGCAAATCAAGAAATTTCAAAGAGGTGAATTCCGAACAAAATAAATACATGTTTCTGTTATTTGCTTCCGTGCTGCATCTGTTACTCTGTGACCACAGAGGAGGGTCATACCTCACCGTGCAGTGGTCCCCTTTAAGGCCCGCGGATTAGCATCCTTTAAAACACCAGGACGGGACAATCCCAATAATCTTCCTCACGTTCAGTTCAGTCACTCGCCGGCTCCCGACCTGCAACATTCTCACCAGCACCAAAAGTTTCAGCTTGGAGAGAGAGAGACTAACGGATTCAAAATAAAAAATACTCTAAAGATTCACCTTGCAGGACTGCAAATACAGAAATGCACAGAGCAATAAAAAATACATACTGTAGCATCAAAGGTTGAAATCAAATCACAATAGAGGAATTAAGATCACTTATTTTTCTTTTAACTACCTTGCTAATAGAACTGCTGATAGCTCTACTAGCGTCAACAGTTTCTTAAGTACATGTAGTTATATAATATGTATCTATACTCCATAAAAGGGTTCGGGTATTGTTGTTTTGGATCCAACAGTCATGTTTCAAACATGGGCAACACTTGAACAAACTTTAAAAGCTCGCCTACATGGAGCATTTAGTTATTGCTTCAGTTCTGGGTTGATACAAACGAAATCTGAAGCAATGTAGAAAGAAACAGACGTCAGAAGCCTGTGTTTCTGTGTTTGGACTGAGGGCTGGCAGTTCTCCAGAGCCGTGCGTGAAATCCAGTTTGGTTTGTGTTCATGTTTAATTGGAATAATCTAACAATCCTACAGTAACAACACGAGTCCCATGAAGCCGCTACAGTAGCCCAGAGTCTTCATTTCTCTGCTGTGAATGTAGTGGATGCAGATCGCCGCTGATGTAGTCCATTGTTCGGTTTGAAAATCCTCGGGGGGGACTCGATCGCTGTGCAGAGTTTCCTCCACCATCAGGGTCCAATGTAAACTGCTTTTACAGAGGCAAAACAAGGAAGTAAACAGACTCTTTGGCACATCCTAACACGATGACGGATGCATTTCAGTCCTGGTCAGACTACATACAGACAGGCTCCCACATTAAGTCCACTTTGAGCCAAGGAGGCGTCTTCCTATCAGCAGGTTTACTTCTGTCTCTTTAAATTGGATAACAAATGCACATTTGCTATGTATGTACACAAACATACTAACACACACACACACACACACACACACACACACAAACATACTAACACACACACACACACACACATTTGTGGCACTATCTTAGTTGGCATATGCCAAATAGTTGGCATATGCCAACATTGACATAATGCATTCCCTAGCCCCTTACCCTAACCTTAACTATCACAACTAAATGCCTAACCTTAACCCTTACCCTCACCCTAACCATAACCTAATTCTAACCCTAATCCTAAAACCAAGTCTTAACCCTCAAACAGACCTTTAACCTTGTGGGGTCCAGCATTTTGGCCCCACAAAGCTGTCAGGACCCCACAAGTATACTGGACTCCCGGTTTTTGGACCCCACAAATATAGTTAAACAAGAACACACACACACACACACACACACACACACACACACACACACACACACACACACACACACACACACACACACTGCACCAGTGTAAAAAGTGCACCGCTGACCTATTTTCAAACATTCCAAAGTTTTACGTTAGCTTTAAAATGACCTAGCTTAACCACATTCAGATGCATAATAATAAATAAATAATAACTTGGTTTCAAATTGAAAAAAAGGCAGGAAGAAAATGGCAACACTGTGAATGGAAAATGAATGGTGAACAGTTTTTTTTTTATCTTCAAATCGAGAAAGGGAAACTAAAATGCAACTGTGCCTTCAACAGGAGCAGCAGCAGCACTGTGGAGTAGTAACGTGATGAAAAGGTCCAACTACCAACGGGGCTTTTGTTTGAGTGTGTATGAATGTGTGCATTTAAGGTATTAATAGTATTAATAGGTGCTTTAAGCTACATTCAAGCAAAATGTATTTTTTTGGGGAAAATAATTACATTATAAAAGTTAAGAAGGGGGATTTTCCCTTTTCCCTTTTTGGGTGTGCTTCCACTTCTTGCTCCTTTCACCGATTGGAATTAAGGTCCTTCCACACTGAGTCTGAAATGTTTCGCACTTTAAAAATATGAATACGACCTCACGTTGTGTCACGGCCCACTACTTTCCTATTGGCCGTCGGGCTGGGTAGGCGGGGCTTAAATAGTCACAAAGACTGCTAGTTTACAAGCGGGAAGATTGAGGAAAGCTGCGACATTCGGAGTGGAAGGAAGACAGAAATGTTTCCAAATGCTGCGACGGAGAACGGTCAAAATCGCTTCGCTCGCATCTTTCTCTGCCGCCATTACGGAACTACAACTCAAACTAGCGCACAACCTCAACGTCATCGTTCTCAGCCAGTCCCTCTGTTCACTAGCCTAGAAATCTAGACCACCCTAGCAGCAGCAAATGTAATTTGCAGCCAGGGTCGTCTAGCAACTCTCCGTTGGCTTGCGAGCTGGAAATATCAAATTCTGGTCAGGCCAATCACATTGTGTATAGAGTGGGTGGGCGGGGCTTATGGCTGCTGCTGCTGGTGAACAGCGGTCTTTGGAATCGGCTTTGGCCGCGACTCTGGAAGACTTGGAGTTCAGCTTTTCTTTGAGAAAAGAACAAAGAACGGCACTGAAGTCATTCTTAAAAAAGGAAGATGTGTTCAGAGTTTCAAACTTAATCTATCAACTAGTGTTGCTCTGATTGGTTGGAGCGCTATCCTATTGCGTGCAGAGGGAATTTGAAAGACAACCGTTTATCCCGCCCCTCAGATTGAGCCCAGCCAATGGGGAGTTCCCAGACCCAACATCTGGATGTGGGTCTGGCTCGTCAGATTGGCCTGTTCGCTGATTGGACCGCCAAATATTTGGAAACCCAGACAGAGTCCTGAAGGAAAATGAAAATTGAGCGGAAGTACGTAGGAGGGAGGAGCCAGGCTAGAAAAACATAATTACAACACCAGAAAAGAGAAGGCATGGAGTTTAACTGTAGGAGTGCTTAGAGCAGAAGGTAGATACTAGCTAAAAAAACATATAATTGTTCTTTCAACTAGAGATGCACCGATTACAACTTTCTAGGCCGATTTCTGATTTTCTTTGAGTTAGACCAGCTGATAGTGATTTTAGCCGATTCTGATTTCATTTTTTCTAACCTTTCTAAACTTTACAGCACACAAATATTTTCTATCTTTTCTTTAATAGAACATGTGTTGAACAGATAATGGATCACTATAAAATAGAACTATATAAATTACTCCTGGTGTGGGACATTCACACACATCTAAAGAGCAATGTTAGAACCATTTCCTTCTTTTCACATCAATATCAACTAAAGAAATGTGATTTAGGTTTTTGGTGTCGTCCCTCCACGCCCTACTTTCTCCTTGCAGGTGTTGCATATTGTAAACTTGTTATCTTCTGCACACACGCTGAAGAATTCCCAAACAGCTGACATGTTGCAGGTTAATTCACCAGGTTCCTACATGTGGAGAATAGCGCCGCCACACGCTTCACACCGCGAGCGGGTACGCGCCACACACGGCGGAGAAGTTGAGAGAAAGGAAAAAGAGACGGTGCCGTGGCGTCCGTGCCGTGGCGTCCGTGCTGTGGCGTCCGTGCTGTGGCGTCCGTGTGTGCGTGCGTCCTTGAGAACTGTAACTGGTATAACTTATATAGACCAATGGCCAAGTCCAAGTTCAAGGGTGTTATCAAGGTATCCTAAAATAAACTTGGAAAGGATGAGGATAATCCCACAGCGCAATCTCAGGATTGGATGGAGCCAATATTTCCTATTTCTTTCACTTTTTAAGAAGGGAGAGGACAACATAATCACCCTCACTGCTTGAAAACTCCATTTTGTATTGTTTGGCGAAAGATTTCGCAAAGGATTAATTAATATGCATCGGAGTCAGTGTGCAAGGTTTCTGTGCGTGACAAAAAAAGGCCTACGAAAATTTCAGACTCAGTGTGCAAGGACCTTTAGTCATTGTCGAATTTCACCCATTTAAAATGGGCCTTTCAGTAAGTGCTAAGTGACAATGTCAACATTAAAAGTGCCTGTTTTAACACTAAGTGTTTGAAAATCTCAACCACGAGACTAGCATGGTTATAAAAGTCATTCAATCTCAGTCTGACTGGTCTAAGTAACGCTAGTAAGTTTGTAAAGGGGAAAGGGGGCAGAAGTATGGTCGATAGGGGTGGGGGTTTAAGTTTGATAAAGGGCTACATTAACCCCTAAATCCCCCAACGAATGGGAGGAGAGGTCCAGCAAGGGTCCACGTCAACACCTGGACATTCAATATAAACAAGGCAAACACAAAAAACATTGGTTCGTCTCTCCTCGTAACCTCCGACACTTGATGACCCATCTGTGGTGCGCGGCTAAGCCCTGAGAGCTTCTTTCCTTCTTCTTTCATGGCAGCAGGTCTTAGTAACAGTGTAGAAAGCTGCTTCAAAAAGGTGCGTGGGACTCAGAGGGCTCTTTGGAGGGAAAACGTTCCTCCTCAACCCTTTGTGAAGGCCAAAGGAAGAAGAAAACGGATGGATGAAAATATATAAGAAAGGCAACAAGACAAGTAAAAGGGGCTTAAATGACAGTGATGGATCTGAGCTCACACTGTCTGGGCGGGGAGGGGAATAGAAGTTGGAGATAAGGTGGGCTGCTCCTCTGAGACCGTTACAATCTCTGTGGCAGTGACGGGCGGAGCGCGCTTAGCCACCGGCGGTGTATGGGAGCAGCTGTTGGGAATGTTGGCATGGCCCAGGGTGGAGGTGGAGGTGAGGGCGAGCGTGGTAGAGGTGGTACTGGAGGTAGAGGTGGAGGCTGGGGCATTGGCCGGGTTGCCCGCAGGGGCAGGGGGTTCAGCGGAGGCGGCTTTGGGCGCAGCGGGCCTGTTGTAGTTCATCTTGAGGATGTGCTGCTGGAGGTGTCTGATCCAGTCCTCCTGCACCGACAGCGGGCCGTGAAACTCCACCTCGCAGAACCTGACGCCGACAGAAATACATATTAAAAAGGTCCCATGTTGTAAAAAGTCAGATTTCCATGTTTAAAAAAAAAAAAAAAAAAAAAAAAATCATAAAGCAGGTAAAAACAAAGTATTAAAACGCTCAATCCACAGAGAAATGCACACTCCCTATTCAGAAACTGTGCCTTTAATGGACCAGTAAGGACTTCTGTACCGTTGTGATGTCACAACTATACTATATATATATATATATATATATATATATATATATATACACACACACACACACACACACACACATACAGTGAGGAAAGTAAGTATTTGAACACCCTGCTATTTTGCAAGTTCTCCCACTTAGAAATCATGGAGGGTCTGAAATTGTCATCGTAGGTGCATGTCCACTGTGAGAGACATAATCTAAAAAAAAATCCAGAAATCACAATATATGATTATTTAACTACTTATTTGTATGATACAGCTGCAAATAAGTATTTGAACACCTGTCTATCAGCAAGAATTCTGACCCTCAAAGACCTGTTAGTCTGCCTTTAAAATGTCCACCTCCACTCCATTTATTATCCTAAATTAGGTGCACCTGTTTGAGGTCGTTAGCTGCATAAAGACACCTGTCCACCCCATACAATCAGTAAGAATCCAACTACTAACATGGCCAAGACCAAAGAGCTGTCCAAAGACACTAGAGACTAAATTGTACACCTCCACAAGGCTGGAAAGGGCTACGGGGAAATTGCCAAGCAGCTTGGTGAAAAAAGGTCCACTGTTGGAGCAATCATTAGAAAATGGAAGAAGCTAAATATGACTGTCAGTCTCCCTCGGACTGGGGCTCCATGCAAGATCTCACCTCGTGGGGTCTCAATGATCCTAAGAAAGGTGAGAAATCAGCCCAGAACTACACGGGAGGAGCTGGTCAATGACCTGAAAAGAGCTGGGACCACCGTTTCCAAGGTTACTGTTGGTAATACACTAAGACGTCATGGTTTGAAATCATGCATGGCACGGAAGGTTCCCCTGCTTAAACCAGCACATGTCAAGGCCCGTCTTAAGTTCACCAATGACCATTTGGATGATCCAGAGGAGTCATGGGAGAAAGTCATGTGGTCAGATGAGACCAAAATAGAACTTTTTGGTCATAATTCCACTAACCGTGTTTGGAGGAAGAAGAATGATGAGTACCATCCCAAGAACACCATCCCTACTGTGAAGCATGGGGGTGGTAGCATCATGCTTTGGGGGTGTTTTTCTGCACATGGGACAGGGCGACTGCACTGTATTAAGGAGAGGATGACCGGGGCCATGTATTGCGAGATTTTGGGGAACTACCTCCTTCCCTCAGTTAGAGCATTGAAGATGGGTCGAGGCTGGGTCTTCCAACATGACAATGACCCGAAGCACACAGCCAGGATAACCAAGGAGTGGCTCTGGAAGAAGCATATCAAGGTTCTGGCGTGGCCTAGCCAGTCTCCAGACCTGAACCCAATAGAGAATCTTTGGAGGGAGCTCAAACTCCGGGTTTCTCAGCGACAGCCCAGAAACCTGACTGATCTAGAGAAGATCTGTGTGGAGGAGTGGGCCAAAATCCCTCCTGCAGTGTGTTAACCTGGTGAAAAACTACAGGAAACGTTTGGCCTCTGTAACTGCAAACAAAGGCTACTGTACCAAATATTAACATTGATCTTCTCAGGTGTTCAAATACTTATTTGCAGCTGTATCATGCAAATAAATAGTTAAAAAATCATATATTGTGATTTCTGGATTTTTTTCTAGATTATGTCTCTCACAGTGGACATGCACCTACGATGACAATTTCAGACCCTCCATGATTTCTAAGTGGGAGAACTTGCAAAATAGCAGGGTGTTCAAATACTTACTTTCCTCACACTATATATATATATATATATATATATATATATATAGTAGAAAGTATGCAGAAAGTTCGCTACAGTGCCATTAGTCATTCCCCAGCTGAAATGACTGAAGAGACGCAGAGAGAGTAGCTTTAGAAGACCTGAAACACTGACCAATCAGAGCAGACTTGGCTTTTGAGGTACAAAGACGTGATTTCATTTTTGTCTCAAATGGTAGTCATCTTTCCTTGATCCGCTAGCTGCCTGGTCCCTGAACACACCATGAAAAAACCCGGTCTCAGTAGACAACACAGTGGTCGTTAACGTCAACCAAACACTAGAGGCACAGGATAGGCACCAAAATACAACAAACCACGTTCCAGCCAATCACTGACGAGATGGTTGGGGGAGGGGGTGGGGCTTAGTGACAGTCATGACAGTTACGGAAACATGGGGGGTGGGGCAAGCTTGCTCTGTTTTGTTTTGAAATTTACTTGGAACGTCAACAGAAGCGACCACGCAGGAACTCCTAGTGCTCCTTTAAAACACGTAAACATGTTTTATACAAGGGGGGTACGCTTCGCTTCAGAGCTCGAACCTCCTATGGCGCCATTTTGATGCTACCAAGCCATCACCTCCCGTTAGCATCCCATTGACTGCCATTCATTTTGACGTCACTTTGACAGAGAATAACTTTACATCTGAAGAGTTTAAAGACTCTATTTGTCCATTGTTTATTTCTAAAGAAACACGACAATGTATAAAAGGCTCCATTACCTTGTACCTCACGTTATGGCTCCGTAGCAGACGTTTTTATAAAAATAGGCTAACGATTGTGTCATAACCACGAGACTTACTGTCTCATAGTAGAGGAATTACCGTATAGTACAGGAGAAGCTCTCAGGCAGTTTGGACTTCCATTAGCTGTTTAAGTTTAATTCCTAATGTTAACTATCATTTTAGTGATCAGTAATTAGCCTGTGTCTATGTTATCTCCTTACATATACCTACGCTCTCCGTCTCTGCTAGATTGGGAATGATTGAGATTTCTCTTGGCACAGCTACCAGAAGACTTCCAACTTTCAGACAGGTTGCTCACGTCACATCTACGTCTTCAAGCTCAGTTGGAGGCTGCTCAGTAACGCTCAGCCATCACCGGGAAAGAGACTTCACTGGTCTCCGTCCAGAGACACGGGACCTGCTGGTCCAGTTTATATACTGTCTATCATTTTAGTAGAAGCCCAAAATGGACCTTTTTCACAGCAGACATGTTGACTTGTCATAGTAGGAAAAGCACAGCTGAGATTGATAACCTTAACGATGGCTCAGTTCCATCAAGTGTCCCAGTGAGATATTTCATTGAGTCAGCATGAACAATACCAGGACCTCTCCTAAGTGGAACACAGCCATCATTAATGGGTTTGAACACACCTATGCTGTTCCTACTATGACATGTCAACATGTCTGCCGTGAAAAAGGTCTATACAATAATGCAAAATAACACTACAAGTGAGCTACATATTCTGAGTTTTCACACAAAGGAATAAAACACAAACTGATGGGAGTTAAATTCAGTGCCTCCCTCGGGAACAGCTGATTCTGGTAAAACTGGTGTCCTGCAGTTATATCAGGACTTTAGAGCTCATTTCCATTGCCTGAAAACCCCAAATGATTGTATTTCATTTCATCAGAATATAGTGCATTAGCAACTAAAAGTGGAGTACTGCTCAGCAGGGGGTTAGAAATTAGGGGACTATTTTAAACGTAGCCAGACAGTTGTATTAATGCTGCTGTCTGAAAATGTCAGACTGATCTCACTAAGTGCCGTATGTATGACACGCTAATTCGTATGCCATTTTGGCGTGTTATCAAGATGCATAATCGTTTTTTTTAGCGTGTTTATCAACGCCGTTTGGCCTCCATTGACCTACATTACATGTGAATTATCGCCGTAGCGAGTAGTATGAAAGGACGGAGGTTGGTTGGGGTGGAGGATGGGTAAAATCCAGGAGAGCCGGGATCGCTATTTTCTTTTTAAGAAAGCCTTTCCCAATGTTCTTTCCCTAAGCCCAACCTTTTTTTTTACACGCGTGTGAAGTTGTTCTTGCGATAGCACAGCACGTTCTCGCGATAACGCGGTGTGTATTTACGTCCGCTGTATACAGCGTAGACATACACGCGGATAGCTCAAAATGGGTACAGATAACACGCCACTTGGCTTTAGGGAAAGTGGCGTGTATGTTTATGCAAAGTCATGATGTCATGTTGGAAAATATCTAATGTTAAAGGCCCTGAACAAGCTAAGCTAAATGCAAAATCGCCGATGTTGAACCGTTCTGAAGCGAGTCATCCAGGGAAGATTTACCGACGGGTAAACACAGACCTCCAGGTACTGAGACATTCATCTGCATGTACGACAGAACAGAAAACCTGCAAACTTTCCCTTAAGGTCCGGACACACAGAGCCAACGGCCGACCGTCAGCAGTAAAGCCAGTGTGACTGATCAGTCTCCCCGAGTTGGTCCAAAAAGTTCCTCAGAATACCGAAGAGACCAGACGTAATACGTCTCCATAACAGCAGGCGGCGCTAATCTGGATTGTCGCCCAAAAATTAAAACCGGCAGCTGATTGGACGAACCCGTCACGTGGGTCTGGTTTCTCCAGAAATTCAAAGCCAGACTGTCATGGCGGCTCGTTCAGAATACGATCTCATATTGGACTAAAATAGTTCACCGAAACGTGTTTCTGAAAACATTTGAAGAGAGAAATAGGCCGTGCAGTTGCTGAATCTGTCTTCATTTAAGATCAACAAAGGTCAGTTTAAAAGATTTTCATCAGATTTTGAGAGACTCTAGTCACGCTCATCCCGCTCCCCGTTTCCTGGTTAGCTCTCCACCAATCAGATTGGTCATTGAGTCTGACTGCCGGCAGTGCCCGCCCCCCCGATTATACATGTCAAATCAGCCAAAATGAAGGCCGACGACCCCTCGGACGGACGACGGCACGGACACACCGAACAGACTCGAGTCACCGACCTCGCCAGACTGTCAGACGGCCGGTTATCGGCTTGGTGTGTCCGGGCCTTTAAGTTACCAGCTAACGCTAGCGGTAGCTAGCTAGCTTGGGTGGCAGAACGCTGAACAAGACATTTTTAAGCGACCAAAATATTCCATTGTTAACTTTGCTGAAGTGAAAACACACAGTGAGAGGGCCAAAGATTAAGATGAGAACACGGACAACAGTTAAAAACTAGTTGAGGTCTATTTTAATGTCCACAGTGTTAGCACGGTTAGCATCGCTAAGCCTCTGTCCTGATGACAGGTCCTAAAGCATCCCCTGCTTTATCGCCTGTTTTAAAATAAACGGCACCATCATTTACTAAATGAACATCATGCTGTGTTGAAGAAGACTTCAAACTAGTGATTGAGACCATGAACTCATTATGAAAATGTTTACTGAGGTAATAAATCAAGAGAGAAGTAGGCTCATTTTCTCAGAGACTTCTATAGAAACAGACTTCTTTTTGGAGCCAGTGGAGTCTCCCCCTGCTGGAAGTTAGAGAGAATACAGCTTCAAGGAGTCTCCCCCTGCTGGAAGTTAGAGAGAATACAGCTTTAAGGAGTCTCCCCCTGCTGGAAGTTAGAGAGAATACAGCTTTAAGGAGTCTCCCCCTGCTGGAAGTTAGAGAGAATACAGCTTTAAGGAGTCTCCCCCTGCTGGAAGTTAGAGAGAATGCAGCTTTAAGGAGCTTCAGCATCGGCTTCACTTCTCAGACCCGGAAGCCTTGTCCACTAAATTTACAGTCTGTGTCTAACACAGGTTTCACTCACCGGCACTTCAGGGTGTAGAACTTGCCCACCAGTTTGACCAGCGGGTAGGAGGGCGGTTTGGGCACCAGGGCGGGGACAGTGCCTGTGCGGGGGGGTTTAGGAGGGCTCTCTGTCCCATCTGGGCAAGATGGGTGCTTCAAGGGCCGACGCTCAAAACCTTAGCAAGAGGAGGAGGAAACGACAGACGGGGTTGGTGCAAAGTGGAGCTGAGCCACAATACATGTCAGTGCATTGGTCCAGGATCGCTCTGTTAGAGTTACATTACATTACAATTACAACTGCTATATATATCAGAGGTTGCACACCTCTGGAGCAGCTAGGGGTTAAGTGCCTTGCTCAGGAACACACTGGTTGATGTATCTCAGTGGGAATCTAACCCTATCTCCCACACTAAAGGCATGTGACATATCCACTGCTCCATCACCACCCTTGTTACAGTCATTACGTTGAAAGCCCATTATGTGGAGTTTTTCTTCTAAACCCAGCAGACGTTTAATCTGCAAAACATTCTCTCTTTTCTCATTTCATTTTGAACTTCCAAGTTTAACCCTTGTGTTGTTTAGCCTGTTTTATAAAGCATAAAGTATACATCTTCTAAGCCAACTTCATTCCAACTTATCACCGCTAGTTTTACACTTATGTTTGAAATTCATGGTCAATGAACCTCATTTATATTCAATTACGCCTAATTTTGAGTTAAAAAACCCTGAAATTATGAATTACTTTAGCTGATAATTAAGATCAGAGGAACGTATGTTGATGCATAATTACAGCAGTTTCATGTATGGAGCCATCCATGTTATTTTTGGGCAATTTCATTGAAAGAAACCCATATTTTTGATTCAGAAACCCAAAGACAATTTAATTTTCTACAAACTACTACAAAGAAAAACAAAACCAGCCAATTCAATGAAAAAAAAAAGTAAATATAAAAGTCCCTGAGGTTAACAAAGTGCCATTTTTACCCTAATGAAGCCTAGTTTTCAGTGTTTTTTAGCATAACAGACATTTTTATTTGTGTAATCTTTCTAATGTATCCCACAGTTTACACTGCTGTTGTGCAGCAGTATGACAATATTTAATTTCATTGATGACATATTGTCATTTCAACTTTGTTTCATAAATCAATGCTATTGGTCACCCTTTACGTCTGTGGGTTTCACTAACATTTAAACAGCAATTAGACATTGTTTTCTGACTTCTTTTGAGAAAAATAGCTCAATAAAATGATCTCAAATGTGTTTTCATTTCCTGTTAAAAGCAACGATTTCAGTTTTAGCCGGACAGCATCGATACGTAGCCTATCTGACCGGGTCGTCAGAGCAAAAACAAAAGTGGCATCGTGACGTACCTCTGGGTAGGCGGACGTTAAGCTCACTGCGAGCCACCTGTGCTTGGAGCGGGAGGCCGGCGGCGAGCCGCGAGGGGCTGGGACTGCTGCGGCCGTGCCTGAACGGAGCGTGTAGGCTGGTACCGGATTCACCGTCAGCAGTCCTGGACGAGCCCTGGCTGACATCGCAGCTCAGCGGCCGCACCAGGCTCAGAGCCAAAGATGAAGACCACTGGGAGGAGGAGGAGGAGGATGAGGAGGAGGAGGAAGAGGAGGCCTTCTGCGATGAGACGGGGAGGATATGATCAGAATCCGTTGATGCAGTGAGAGGAGAAGTGCTCTTCTGGAAGAGGGACAGAGAGGAGTTTTCTAATCAGCATCATATCAACAAGAGATGCTTGAGCTGCCGTGGGCTGATGTCATTACATTAAACCAAACTAGTTGCACTAACAGGGTCATTATGAGGCCAAATAATGTGTGAAATAGCAAAACACAACAGTGATAGCATTAATCATCCTCATCTTAAAGCTGCAGTGGGTAGAAAGCAAAAACAACGTGAGACCTCTTCCTGCAGCTCTCCCTCTCCCCTCTCTGTCACACGGGCAATGCATGTGTAGTAACAGCCAATAGGAACGCTCTCTCTCTCTCTGAAATGACCTGTGATTGAGTCCCCCGTCATGGGAGAATTATCTAAAGCACGTGTCAAACTCAAGGCCCGCGGGCCAAATCCGGCCCCTCGCAAATTTTGATCCGGCCCGTACACATATATGAATTCAGGTTCACGATAAATTTTGGCATGCCTAGTTGTGCGCCAGACCAAAAAGACGGGGAAACTGTTTTTCAAACTGTAATTACGCCACATTCAAGGCGACTTTGAGACGCAGAAATTCCCACACAGCCTGTGAAACAGGTTGTTGTTATCAGAATGCATTGTTTTGCTGGATTTGCTAAATTCTAGGATGGCTAAGGAACTTTTTTGCTGACTTTTGCTGACCAAATAGGTTATATGAGACATACAATACAGTAAAAAATATGGTTCTTTTTTCTCTTAAAAAGGGGGAGGACAATGTCCCAAATGACAAAAACAGTCAAAAAAACGATACAAGCAACACAGTCCTAAAACTGTCTGCTGATATACAGAGTCAATATAGTGTGCAGTAACTTTTTTGATCACTCACTGACGTCCAGTGATCACCGGTTAATGAGACAGCGTTTGCAGAACTTTGCAGCTGTTCCAGTGTGGCTGCTTTCTCCGTGTCATACAGGCTGTATGGTGAGACTACTGTCCCCCTCCACAACTTTTTAAAAGTAAACTTTCCATTCAGAATCTTATTGGCATCCATTTCGGCGTCTCGCGACGGGAGAGAGGGAGAGCTACAGGAAGAAGATGTCTCACCATAGGCGTCGATTTCGGTGGGGACGGTGGGAACGGTGTGGACGGTGTGGACGGTGTGGACGGTGGGGACGGTGGGGACGGTGTGGACAGTGGGGACGGTGGGGACGGTGGGGACGGTGGGGACGCGTACCTACCAGATTTCGTCATGAGTCATTTTGTACCCACCACTTTTTTTGAAAACCTCAAGCTCAATTTAGTTTAAAAAAAAGTCCATAATGCATAATTCTTGAGCGACAGATGCCAAAAAATCCACAACAATCTCTATCCCCACAGAGCAGACACACACACACACACACACACACAGCAGACACACACACACACACACACACACAGACACACACACACAGACAGACAGACAGCAGACACACACACACACACACACACACACACACACAGACACACACACACACACACACACACACACAGACAGACAGACAGACAGACAGACAAACAGACACACAGACAGAGACACACACACACAGACACACACACAGCAGACACACACACACACACACACACACACACACACACACACACACACACACACAGACAGACAGACAGACAGACAGACAGACAGACACACAGACACACAGACAGACACACACACACACACAGACACACACACAGCAGACACACACACACACACACACACAGACACACACACAGACACACACACACACACACACAGACACACACACAGACACACACACACACACAGATATACACAGCAGACACACACACACACACACACACACACAGCAGACACACACACACACACACACACACACAGCAGACACACACACACACACACACACACACACACACACACACACACACACACACAGACACACACACACACACACACACACACACACACACACACACACAGATATACACACACAGATACACACACACACACACACACACACACACACACACACACACACAGACAGACACACACACACACACACACACACACACACGCTCTGCTGCTGCCTGTCGGGACATTCTGCTTAACATGAACAAGCTTAACGTGGTTTAATGTACCTAAACAACGATCAATCATCACCAAATTCCTCATGGCCATATCTTGTAATGAACACTTAAGCCTGTCAAAAAAACTAAACCAAAATCCAACGATTATACAAGTTATCTCACATTAGCAAAAAAGCTTGTACCTAAACAAAAAAAATTATGAATGTGTCATTGTACCCAGCACTTCTGGAAATGTACGTCCGAATGCGTCTCTGTCCCCAGCACATTTCAAACCAAAGTGACGCCCATGGGTCTCACTCTGCTTTAAATTCTGGCATTTTTAATGTAATGTTGATAAACTAATCAACGGTCAGTGGTCCACAGGATGAGTCTTTTTTAAAAATGCAGTACAGGACAATACATGCAGCTTAAGTGGGCTCATTTCTCCAGAACGAAATACAAGGACGTTAAAAGGTGATTTCGTTCTGTATGTGTGTCACATCACAGCTCAGGGAAAAGGTAGGACAGTGACGCAAATGCACCAGAAACTAATTCAGGAGGGGGAGAGAGAGAAAGAAAGAAAAAAGAAAAACGTACGTTTGTTCTTGTATCAATGGCATGCCATGATTTATCTGATGATGAAACGTAAGCTGCCAGGCACCCTGGTTACTATAGCAACTATCAAGTCAATAGCGGAGTTGTTCTGGCGTCTGTCGCCCCTGTGATTTTTTTTTTTTTTTGCAGGGTGTAAAGACACAGGATCTACAGGAATGCACAAAGCTGTCAGACAACACGTCTCTGAAGCTTTCCAAGACACAAAATGTCTGTCGAACCACCAGCCGAGAAACCTTAGATCTGCAAGTAGGAAGTCTATTCAAAGACAGCGGGAGGAAAAGAAAGTGTGTCACAGAAGTAGCACAGTAGGTTATCAGCTTGTATTGCTGCTGAGCTTTGTGGGAGGCACAAGTTCTTCTGCTGATATTTTACACAATGCCATTCACACTCAAAACAATAGACTCTGCAGAAGTATCAGAGGAAAAAGATAAAGCTGAGTATTGTCTGTTAAAGGTCCTATGACATGCTGCTTTCTGGATGCTTTTATATAGACCTTAGTGGTTCCCTAATACTGTATCTGAAGTCTCTTTTATATAGACCTTAGTGGTCCCCTAATACTGTATCTGAAGTCTCTTTATATAGACCTTAGTGGTCCCCTAATACTGTATCTGAAGTCTCTTTATATAGACCTTAGTGGTCCCCTAATACTGTATCTGAAGTCTCTTTATATAGACCTTAGTGGTCCCCTAATACTGTATCTGAAGTCTCTTTATATAGACCTTAGTGGTCCCCTAATACTGTATCTGAAGTCTCTTTATATAGACCTTAGTGGTGTTGTGTCTGTCTGTCTGTCTGTCTGTCTGTGTGTGTGTGTGTGTGTGTGTGTGTGTGTGAGGCCCTGTCATTAGTATGAGAAAAAAAAAATGAAATTTTAACTGTGCCGGGCTCGGACAGAAAAATTCGGCCTGATCTGGACTCTAGTGTGTGCAGCCCTTTTTACACAGAAATGGATCATAAAGTGTAATTTTTTTCTTTTAAATTAAACTACGACACACAGGAAACGACTTAATGACTGTCAGTGAGCGTAGTGGCAGTTGCATTTTGAGAGTTTCTGTTTGTATTTCCCGTTTCCCTCCCCTGCGTCCTCTGATAACAGCTGACAGTAGATTGACGTTTTCACAGCTCTGTGCCGGCTCCAAAAAACTGAAGAAACATCAACAATCCCAAAGCAAAAATCTGTCTGTGTCGCCTGTGATTCACACAATCCTACGCCGTGTGTGCTCTGCACATCTGCTCCGCTGAACGGTCCACATACGCTACGCGTGCCGGGTAGCCAAAGCACGAGTACCCGCTCTGTTAATAAAAACACCTGCATTGGGCCGAGTTATCACACTAAACATAACCGGCTGCCTCTCCTCACCTTCTTCAGGGTGGATCGGTTGCCCTGCATGTAGCTGCGATGCATCTCCAACACCTTCTGCGGCCTGCTGCGCATCCAGGCGCTAAGCGTCTCGATGGGGGATCCATTTACACACCACTCGGTCACGCCAAACTGCCTGAGGTGAGCTCGTGCGTGGCTGGCCAGAGCTTTACGGTTCTCAAAGTAGAAGCCGCACAGCTCGCAGCTGGGATCTGAAAAATACCAAACAGGAAAGGAGGAAAGGGACGAGAGATCTCCTTTTAAAGAATGTCATCAGCACAATACAACGGGATTTATGGAAGCAAATAAGAGACAGAAGTATGTGAATTTTAACAGCCACTAAATACTTAATATTGAAATACTTTTACTTTGAAAACCACGTGTCTTTATTTATTATGTTTGTTATTTGTTCGCCTCTTTAAAATTAAAATATGAAAGTTCTTGCTTTGCAATTTCAAAAGCTGAATTTGAATTTTTTTCTTCAATGGTCATATTTCAGTCCCTCCAGAAAAACGTGATTATGTGATCTCATAATTCAACGCATAATCAGCCAAAGTCTGCATATTTATTTCGGGGGCTGCATTTTTTCAAATACGCCGCACTTTCGCCGCATAAATTGCAGATTTTCGCGCAAAATACGCGGGACTTGCATGATTTCATAATCCCCGCATTGCCGTTGCAAAAAAGTCCCATATATCTTAGCAGAAAGTTGAAAAATGTTGCGTTTACTTCACACAAGAGCAGCCATTTTCCCCTGTTGCCATGGGAACGTTATGAAGTGACGTAATTACGCGACGTGAACGTCATCGAAAAGCTGCAAACCCCGCGATGAAGCCACGATGAAACCACAGTTTTTGCAAGTTCCCGCAATTTCATCACATAAAATTGCATAAATATTCCGCATATTCCATCACATTTTTTAAGAAAACATGCCGCATAATCAAGGATTTTAGCCCAAAACTATCACAAAAAAACTCTGCATTTTTCTGGAAAGAATGATAATTTCTGATCCAAAAATTCAAGTTTCAAAAAAAAAAAAAAAAAAAAAAAAAAAGAGATGTTGCTTGCACTTTAAACTCAGAATTCAAAGACATTTTTCACATGTGGCCCTAATCCTCTTCCGTACGAATTTGATTGGTCAAATTCAGATGTATAAATTCAAGTTTAACTGAATTTGACGCTTTATTTGAATTTTTGGATCTAAAGTTGATCAACCTAAATCCATCGCTCCCTTGGGATGAATAAATTATCTATCCATCCATCATCTATCCATCTAAACTGTATCTACAACATACACTCAAATTCAGCTTTTTGAAATTTTCTAATCAAGAAATCTCACATTTTAATTTCAAAGAGGTGAATTCTGACCAAATAAATTCTGATTGTTTTCAAAGTAAAATATTAAGTATTTAGTGTCTGTTAAAATTCAAATTCTTACGTCTCTCATGTGCTTCCATAGGGGATTCAGCATAATATTTAACGGCCTACCCTGGTGTCCGTGCTTGTCTGGGGAGGGTTTCCTTTTGAAGGAGAAATCGTGTGGCAGAGGTGAGAAGGTCTTAGGCTGATGTGGAGGCGAGTGGGCGCTCTTCGCTGATTGGCCCTCGTCAGACAGAGGCCTTTTCCCCAGCGGGGACAGCCGGAAAAACTTCCCTGCAGGCAGAGCGGCAGACGCGGTGCCCAAGCCCTGCTTATGGAGCCGCGACCCCGACTGCAGCAAACTGAGCGGAGACTTACGGAATTTGGAGCCTGACTGGTAGCCTGAAACACCCATTCCCTCCGTGTTCTCCCAGAGTGGACTGCTGGCTCCGTGGCTCCCCTCCTTCTTCACCCCCTGGTCCGAGTGAGAGGAGGCACCCGCCCCTCTCTTGTGCATAACCTCCCTCAGGGTGTCGATGGGCGAGCCGTTCACCGACCACTGGGTGATGCCCATTTGGCGCAGGTGGGAGCGAGCGTGGCTGGAAAGGCCTTTCCGGTTCTCAAAGTACTCCCCGCAGAACTCGCAGCGAATGTCTCTTGTAGGCTCCACTTCATGGGACATGGCTACGGAAAGACAGGAGGGACAACGTCAATGTAGAGCTGGGCAATATATCAATATTATATCGATATATGAGACTAAATATCGTCTTAAATTTGGGATATCGTCATATCGCAATATGACAAAAGTGATTTTTCCTGGTTTTAGAGGCTGCGTTACAGTAAAGTAACAAACTGTTCTAGCTGTTCTATTTATTTTTAAACTACCTAAGCGCCCTAGTCAACTTTTTCTTGACTACACACACGCCAAGTGTGATCATGGCCTAAGTGGATTTCTCAAAATGGAGAACGATTCCTTTAAATTGCTAAATAAACGCCATAAAAACAGTTTCTTCCCCCCTGCAGTCAGCCTCACCAACAAGGCCCCAGACCCCCACTGACACCGACTCTTAAAGCCTAACTCTCGCCAAAATGCAACCTAGGGTCTTTTTGTGAATGTATCCGAGCCAAACTTTAGTTTAAAAGCATATTTAGGACGGAATCGCCACTTTTAAGATTCACCGTATTGTCGTTTTGGGTCAAATGGTCTTTTGAATGGGAGTGCTAGGGACACTTTTATGCTAGCCTCAAAATAGCTATTTTTAAAACACTTAAGCTGTGTCTCAAAGCGTCTACTTGCACACTTCAAACACGTAGTTTTAAGTATTTAGTGTAGATAACGCAAAAAGTCAGAGCACTGAAAGTACCAGGATGACCCCCTAAAAACGGTCAGAAAGTTCAGTGTGGAACGATGGACCCTACTCGCCCTAAACGGACGCCATCTTGACTACAAAGCGGAAAGGGGAGGGACCAGGGACTACTAAAACTAACTAAAATAGTTCACTGAAACGTGTTTCTGAAAACATTGTAAGAGAGAAATAGGCCGTGCAGTTGCTGAATCTGTCTTCATTTCAGATCAACAAAGGTCAGTTTAAAAGATTTTCATCAGATTTTGAGAGGCGGCGAGCTGAGACGACCGCTGGTCATTACCGGTAAGTGTTTTAGTGTGTTCATTTTGGGACGATACTAACCATCGAAAGTGGGACTACAGCAGGAAGTGGTCAGTGACCATTAGCAGTGGGTCTACAGCAGGAAGTGGTCAGTGACCATTAGCAGTGGGACTACAGCAGGAAGTGGTCAGTGACCATTAGCAGTGGACTGACGGAAGTATGCAGAATGAGACACAGCCTGTGAAGGCTCGACACAACATGAGACTTTGCTCCAAGTATCATCAGGAGCTCTACACCTTAACTCCACCGGTGACCAAGATATACTATAACCAGGAGCTCTACACCTTAACTCCACCGGTGACCAAGATATACTATAACCAGGAGCTCTACACCTTAACTCCACCGGTGACCAAGATATACTATAACCAGGAGCTCTACACCTTAACTCCACCGGTGACCAAGATATACTATAACCAGGAGCTCTACACCTTAACTCCACCGGTGACCAAGATATACTATAACCAGGAGCTCTACACCTTAACTCCACCGGTGACCAAGATATACTATAACCAGGAGCTCTACACCTTAACTCCACCGGTGACCAAGATATACTATAACCAGGAGCTCTACACCTTAACTCCACCGGTGACCAAGATATACTATAACCAGGAGCTCTACACCTTAACTCCACCGGTGACCAAGATATACTATAACCAGGAGCTCTACACCTTAACTCCACCGGTGACCAAGATATACTATAACCAGGAGCTCTACACCTTAACTCCACCAGTGACCAACGGATATCCTAAATCTGGGGCTACTTGTTTTGATATCAACTCGTTTTGACTGCCGAGGTGGTAGCAGCCGGAAACAACAACAGCTACGGTGAGTTGTTAAAACCTTTCTTTTTAGTAAACTCTGAACACAACCAATGTTGTCAATGCTTTGGTTAATGTGTAGAGCTGAGAAGTCAAGACAGCCAAAATCACCATAAACCTGGGTGTCTTATTTTGAAATTTGGTTTATTTTGTAAAGTATCTGGCTGTACTGTGGTCTTCCTGTATGTGATTACCTGCCTGGCTCGATACATTCACTCGCGGGTCAGGGAAGAAATAGAGGAGACGCGGGCCGATTGTAACCGGTGTGGCCAGACAGACTGAGTAACGGTGGGTGTCCATATCACGTTGTTTTCACGGATGGGATCGCTCCGCTTCCCAGCATTGCATGCTAGTGGACTCGCCACCAGTTTCTCTTCACTGACCAATGACAAGCAAAGAAAACAAGCTCCGCCCTCTACAACCTCGATGGCTGCAGCTGATTGGACGAACGCGTCAAGTGGGGCTGGCTGACCAACCATAATGGCGGAAAGTTCGGAATACGATCTCGTATTTTACAAAAAAGTTCACTGAAACGTGTTTCTGAAAACATTGTAAGAGAGAAATAGGCCGTGCAGTTGCTGAATCTGTCTTCATTTCAGATCAACAAAGGTCAGTTTAGAAGATTTTCGTCGTCGTGGCCGGGTTAGCTCAGTTGGTAGAGCAGGCGCACATATATAGAGGTTAGCTCCTTGATGCAGCGGCCGCGGGTTCGACTCCGACCTGCGGCCCTTTGCTGCATGTCATTCCCCTCCCTCTCTCTCCCCTTTCATGTCTTCATCTGTCCTGTGAAAATAAAGGCCTTAAAATGCTCCAAAAAATAATTTCGTGAGAAAAAAAGATTTTCGTCAGATTTTGAGAGGTGGCGAGCCGAGCCGGCCGCTCCTCATTTGCATAAAGTTGGCTGAATTTAACTTTACGCAAACGAGAAGCAGATGGGAAGCAGGGAAATGACGCAGACAACGGACACACAGACCGTAACATTGGCTCGCTTCACGGCGCTTCGCAGCTATTCGTAGCGCTTTGGCGTGCGGTGTGTTCCTGGCGTTCTACATCTATCGCATACACAAAAATCACACTAAAAGACGGGAAAAATCAAGAAATAAAAGCATAACAGGGGCTCTTTCGTTGTTAAATAAACCCTGGAGACCAGTTACCCAGGTTGAGGGGGAACACCGTGTCAGAGCTGCTCCAGCTGCAGCTGAGAGCTTCACCGGAGAAGCCGCCAGATCTCGCCACGGCTCTGGGCGCCGTGACGTCCAGCTGCACCGGCTCGGGCTTCAGCTTGAGGATCAGCCCGCTAGAAGAGGTCGGAGGCGTTGCCGAGCTCGATTTGGACGCTGCTGACGGCGCGGGGCTGGAGGGCCGGGCGAAGGCGAAGGGTAGGCGGCCGAGGAGGGTAGCGGAAGGAGAGGAGGAGGCCGGCAGAGGGGAGCGAGTGGGCCCGGGAGAGGACGGAGGGGGAGTTTTGAGAGGTTTGAGAGGCAGAGCGCAAGGCAGGCCCCGTCTCGTGATGATCTCCCTCAGGGTGTCGATGGGCGAGCCGTTCACCGTCCACTCGGTGATGCCCATCTGGCGCAGGTGGGAGCGGGCGTGGCTGGACAGGCCTTTACGGTTCTCAAAGTATTCCCCGCAGAACTCGCAGCCGATTTCCTTCGGAGGCTCGCCTAAAAAGATCAGAGACACAAAACTGAAAATCTATCAAAACAGACAACTTCACGTGTAGGGATTGGAAAAAAGATCGGTACAGCGGATAGTTTACGTGGCTAAACTCTATCTATACAAAGACGCCACTTATGGATCTTTGATTAAATACATTTTAGGGCTGCAACTAACTAACTAGTTCAATTCCTGTGCAATAACCCAGCAACACTGTCTCTAATCAGCACCTGTTTACTGGTTCCACTTATTATTTATTCATCATTCTTTATTTCAGAGCTGTTCATACTGTTCATATTGTAATATAATACTTATATAATAACATAATACTTATTTATTTCAGCATCCTTTGCACTATGCTTCATAATTAAAATAATAATAATAATTTATCACAAAAAGAATTTACCCCTGCACACTTTGCACTCTTCATTGCACTACTGCCTCAACTTGTCTATATTGTTTCTGTTTATAGTGTGTATATATTGTTTGTTTTTGTATGAGTAAGCACATTGTGAGCAATATATAATCCAAAGCAAAATTCCTCGTATGTGTCCTCATACCTGGCAAATAAAGCTGATTCTGATTCTGATTATTTTCATCGACGGTTATTCTTCGATCATTTTCTCGATAAATCGATTAGTTGTTTGGTCTATTAAATGGTGAAAATGTGGATCAGAGTTTCCCAAAAAGCTCAAGATGACGTCCTCAAATGTCTTGTTTTGTTATTCAGTTTACTGTCCCAGACGAGAGAAGAAACTAGAACATATTCACGTTAAAAGGTGCAGTAGCTAAGACTTCTAAACTACCTTTCTGTCATATCTGCTGAAACTGACCCTATGTTCTAGTAGAACTACAGGAAGCAGGTCATTAAAATAAATCCAGCTCCTATGGCTCCACCTACAGCCTGGAGAGAGATTTACAAAAATACACAGCTCCCTGTTCAGAAGGACCAATCAGGGCCAGGGGGGGGTCTAACTGTTCAGATGCACCAATCAGGGCCGGGGGGGTGTCTAACTGTTCAGATGCACCAATCAGGGCCATGGGGGGGGTGTCTAACTGTTCAGATTAGGGCTGCAGCTAACGATTACTTTTGTAATCGAATATTCTAGCGATTATTTCATCGCTTAATCGAGTAATCGGATAAAAAATGATTTTGCCTTAACCTCTCAAGGATCACTGGACCGTGGACGGCACACTGTGTGGCTGTGGCGTCGCTGTAACCTCCATTCACGAACGTTTTTATAAAGCATTAAATCTTCAAAATATACAGCCATGCGACACAACAATTGAAAGCTTATGATTCAATTAAGCCCACATACAAAGCATAAGATGATTTATAGCAGTTACACAACTGTTATAAAACGTAGCTTCTTACTAGGGCTGAACGATTAATTGCATTTGCGATAATATCGCGATATGTTAAAACGCGATTTCCTAATCGCAAAGGCTGCGATTTGGTCACATGACTCGCGAGAGCAAATCAGTCTGCACTCCGTAGAGAAAGCATCAACTAGCACGCTAACGCTACGCCGTACCTGGAGCTGATTTCTGTCATTCAAACAACTCTGAGTTGTAGTTTAAAACGTTTACAGCCATTTTAATAACATGAAGGGTTTTATTCAGGCTCGAGTCCATACGTGCAGTTAATGAATACAGACACACAGAACTGAAGGCTCGGTTGGCAACGATTAGCTCTGATTAGCGGTTAGCTCTGATTAGCTGTTAGCTCCGGTTAGCGGTTAGCTCCGTTATAAAGATATGAGTGGAGGAGCTGCCACTGAGAGGGGTAACAACCAGACTGATAAATGACGTTCGGGGAGCTTTCACAGCAGCGTGGCCGCGGTGTTTCAACAGTTTTATTAGTCCAGTTAATCCCACGGCAAGAACACCAGCAACATGCTAACGCAACGATAGCCTCTCTGAACAAGAACACCAGCAACTAGCTAACGTAACGATAGCCTCTCTGAACAAGAACACCAGCAACTAGCTAACGTAACGATAGCCTCTCTGAACAAGAACACCAGCAACTAGCTAACGTAACGATAGCCTCTCTGAACAAGAACACCAGCAACATGCTAACGCAACGATAGCCTCTCTGAACAAGAACACCAGCAACATGCTAACGTAACGATAGCCTCTCTGAGCAAGTGCACACGGCAGCACGCAACTTCACGAGGGGGAGGGGCTGGAGGCAGCTCCTCTCTGTGCACTGTAAAAAATTGTGTGTGTGTGTGTGTGTGTGTGTGTGTGTGTGTGTATATACTATATTTTTACTTATTTAACTGTCTAGTGTGTAATTGTGTGTTCATACTATACATTATTATATTATTCCTTGTTGAATAATACAGAAGACAAAGAGCTTAAAAAAATAATCGAATCGAAATCGCAATATTTGGGGGAAAAAATCGCAATTAGATTATTTTCAAAAATCGTTCAGCCCTACTTCTTACCGATTTTTCCTGCTAAAAGCTAAGGAGTTAGCCGTCACGGGGGGGTCTTTGGTGTCTTTTTAGACTTCAGAGGAGTTTTTCTATCCAGCCTGGAAGTTCTGCCTTTTTTCTGAGTTGTTGAGCAATAAATCCAAACTCTTACATCCTAGATTTATCCACTTGATGTCCATAATTTATCACGTTTTCGGTCATTACTGCCGCTAGCTCTGTGCTACAGTCTAGCATAATTCTCCCATGATGCTTTGCGAGATTGTGTTGACGTCTTTCAACCAATGGGAAGGCAGGTCCGTCATACAAAGACTATGTAGTTGAAAAGAGAGATCACTCCAGCGAATCTGAGCGAGAACAAAGGCTATATAGTAGGAAAGATAGGTCACTCCATCTATCTAGTCATACCAACTCACGACATTAGGCTACAACCGCTAAAAATACTGCACGTTCTAGCTAGCGCTAGTACGTTAAGCTAACATCAACACGTTAGCTTGTGTCGGCTCAGGTGTTGGATCATAGTTGATGTGCTGTTGTGGTACGCAAGTTCTACTTTGCAGTACACACATTGTACCTTGTTACCTTCTTTTTTTAGTTTGAAATGATCCCAAACCTTTGACATTTTTTGCCTTTTCCTGGCGGTATCTTGGCTGTCCGCCATCGCGCCACTGAATGTTGTGTGCGTCGTTAATAACGGTCCGTGTGAAACAATGACTCTGAGCGGAGCGGGCCGCATACGCGACTGATTTTTTTTTTGGGAATTTTTTGTAAATCGAATTATTCAAGTAATCGTTTCAGCCCTAGTTCAGATGCACCAATCAGGGCTAGGGGGGCGTGTCTAACTGCGTGTCAATCACTGCTCATGCACACGCATTCATTCTCCCTTGTGGGGGGAGGGGCTTAGGAGACCGTTTGGGCTTTAGCAGAAAGGGGGGGGGGGGACTGAGAAGTTGTTGATGTTCACATTTTTTGGCTAAAGCCTGGATCTTCATAATCCTACCTACAGCACCTTTAACAAGCTGACATCAGAGAATTTAGACTCCAAACCGATGATCAAAATATTGGTGATTAATTTAATAGTTTCCAACTAATCGATTCATCTTTGCATCAATCTTTTCTCTAATAAATTGCACATGAGGACTTAACCCTTTCGTACTAGAATAATAAAATAGTTAGCTTTTTCGCACACACCCACGCACAAGTATAAACTTCAGGCCACTTGCAGAAGCATAAATCCCGCTTAACTCCCACCCATATTCACATGAAGGCTTTAGCATCAATCCCGTGAAACACTCACTGTGTGGAAGCGCCATGAGCTCGCCACTGCTCAGGCGGAAGACCCTCATGGAGGAGGACTTGTGACGTTTGGCGGGCGGGCCGAGGAGCAGCGATGAGGCAGAGGAAGAGGTAGCTTTGGACGTGGACCCTCCTCCGGCTGTGGTGACCTTATAGAGGAGCGATGGAGAGGACGAGAGGCTGTGCAGCGACTGCTTGGGGCCGGCGAGGCCCCGGGGCTCCGCGTGGCTGTCGCGCTGCAGAGAGCCGGCTTTGTGCTTGAAGTCGTCCGTATCGATGAGCTGGTTCAGGAGGTCGATGGGAGAGCCCTGGGAGATAGGGGCGCAAATCACAAAGGGTTATCACGATACACATTTATATTGACTCTTTGGACAGGGATGGACCGATACTGAGATTGGGATTAGTTTATTAGTTGTTAATGATACTGATAACTGATATTTGGAACAGATATGCATTTAAACATTTAGTACACTGGCTGTTCCCAACCTGGCGCGCGCAAATGTGACGTCATGGTATCGCCTTAACTGTTTATACTCGCGCGTGGTGGTCGCGACACTAGCTGCAGTCTTTTCCTGAACAGAGGTGGCGCTAATGAGGAAAGGCTACAGACTGAAGAAGAAGAAAAAGGTAAACAACGGCAGAACTGGCAGCAGCATTGACGTCAACGCTTAGATTTGATTGGATGAGCTACATTGAGTTTTTTTGTGATTGTTGTGGCAAAAATCCTTGATTATGCGGCGCGTTTTCTTAAAAAATGTGATGGAATATGCGGGATATTTATGCAATTTTATGCGATGAAATTGCGGGAACTTGCAAAAACTGTGGTTTCATCGTGGCTTCATCGCGAGGTTTGCAGCTTTTCGATGATGTTCACGTCACGTAATTACGTCACTTCATAACGTTCCCATGGCAACAGGGGGAAACGGCTGCTCTCGTGTGAAGTAAACAACATTTTTCAACTTTCTGCTAAGATATATGGGACTTTTTTGCAACAAAAATGCGGGGATTATGAAATCATGCAAGCCCCGCATAATTTGCAGTTTATGTGGCGAAAGTGCGGCGTATTTGAAAAAATGCGGCTCCCGCATAAATATGCAGACTTTGGCTGATTATACATTGAATTATGAGATCATATAATCATGTTTTTCTGGAGGGACTGATAAAAGAACTGATCTTAACCCAGTAAGTTTACCAGAGAGACCTGCAGTCCCTCTGAGAGTCCTGGCATCACGTCGCCCTCGAGCTCGTCCACGCTTCCTGTTTCCACTTTGTCGCACGCCGCTGAAAAAAATAGTGTGGTGCACGACCTCTGCTCGCGCACTCAAAATCCTGGCGCGCCAACGAGATCTACGTCATTTTGACGTCCCATTGGCACGCGCAAGCTTGTAAAATGGACCTTACAGTGAAAATGAAAATCTTTAAGGCAAAATTAAGATTTTAGAATGTTACAAACTCCAACACAAAACCTTGTTTAAATGCTTTAAGCAATTATTTAATAAATTAGAAACATTCAACATAATACCCAGTAACAGAGAGTCAGATAGTGTTGTGGGGGGGACATTAAGTCAGACTCAGTAGTAGGTCTGCACGATATGAGGAAAACATCTAAATGCGATTATTTTGGCTGATATTGCGTTATGATTCACAATATTGGAGGGAATGATCCTTTTTGTATCATTATTCTCATTTTGATTGAAATTATTAAAATTCAAAGAAATTAAAATGATTATAGTGTGATTTCTGCGAGGATCTGTACCAAACAAAAGATGTTTTCTGTAGTCTGTAGGATAGGATTTGAAGGCCGGGAGTCTCATTCAGAATACTTCATTCAGAATAAATTAACACATATTTGGCATTTAACAAATATAAAAATAGCTGCACTACGAGACTATACGCTTACGGGCCCGGTGTGTTTTCACTGTAACAGATATTTGATATTTTCACTTTGCATCGATAATATTGGATCCTGGATCATTATATATATATATATTTATATATACATACATACATACATATACTGTATATATCCTTACACCCCTACCTTGGATTCGGAGTACTCCACGCCAAAGTGCCGCAGGTGGGCTCGTGCATGGCTGGATAAGCCTTTCCGAGTCTCAAACCAGGCGCCGCACAGCTGACAAACGATGTCCTTGTTGGGGTTCACCTCCAGCGCTGCACAGAAAGAAGAAATGACTAAACTAAGGACGCCTTAACACCTATACTTCTGTAGACTCGATGGGAGCTACGACATGGTTTCATTCCTCATTAGGTTGTTGTAGATGGAAAAGAAAACGTGTATATATGTATGTTAGGGGTGTGCAAAAAAAATCGATTCACAATCGAATCGCGATTCAAGCTCTACGGATTCAAAATCGATTCATTGAATTCCAAAAGAAATTGAAATTGTATGTCTACTGTTGTCTATCACAGTGTGTACATCAATGTATGTCAATCACATGGGAAAAGTAACTCTTTACATCCTG
>NC_050193.1:19290554-19350554 GCF_008315115.2 Sander lucioperca
AGGCGCCACGAGGAGGCGTAGGCGAGGAGGAGGGTGGCACTGCTTTGGCTGCTTTGGCCAGGACTGAGAGAGGGAGGGGTTTCTCGTCTAAGTCCATGTCTCCTAATGCCTCATCTTTCCGAGGAACTGATGGCGAGGGGCTCTCGGCTGGAAGGGGCTGCGGAAGAGACGAGCCGATCTGGCTGTCCGCGTTGCGCTCCTTGGCAAGTTGGTATAGGAGGTCGATGGGTGCCCCGCTGCTCTCTGAAACGCTGACGCCCAGCTGGCGCAAGTGGGAGCGGGCGTGGCTGGACAGTCCCCGTCTGGTCTCAAACTGAGCTCCACACACCTCGCACTTCAAGTCGTGGACTGCAACAGAGGCAAGAACAGCTGGTGAGACATTATACACTGCTTGGTGGTGATGGCGCGGTGGATATGACCATGCCTTTGGTGTGGGAGAGCTGGGTTCGATTCCCACTACGATACATCAACCAATGGCCCAATCCCAAAGTGAGCCCTGAGGACTGAGGACTTAACTGATCCCAGGTGCTGAGTGAGTGAGTGTGTGAGGCCACATGGGCTCAGATAGGTAGCAATGGGATTGGGACAGCACTTCACAAGATCACGTTACCTTGGCGATTAATAACAAAGATGTTGCTGACACTTGCCGGTTTGGGAATTTTCATTTTAAGTTTGTAGCTTTCCACACGGCCAAGGCCCAGGAGACGGCTGCCTGATTCCACGTTTTCAACCTCTTGTTTTACGAGCTGGACGACAGGCTGGTCTGTGCTCCGTGGTCGTGTGGCGTGCTGTTGTTTACATTTGTAATTTCCAGATTTTCCTACGGTCTCCGCGGTAAACATCACAACGCTATGAACTGTGGGTAATTCCCTTTGGTGAAGTCTGCATCGATGCAGACTCACGGAAAGGGCTCAGTAAGTGTGTACTCAAACCATCACGCTCTTTGAAATTCGACATTGGGACAACCCTAAGCCCTTACGAATTTCGCAAGAACGCGCACCAAAGTCTGTGAGTCTGTGAGTCCAGACTTTGGGATTGGGCCAATGTGTCCCTGAGCAAGGCACTTAACCCCTAGTTGCTCCAGAGGTGTGCAACCTATGATATATAGCAATTGTAAGTTGCTTTGGATAAAAGCTAAATGACAGGTAATGTAATGTTTCTTACCCTATGCCGGAGCACCTCAGGGCTGCGGACAATGTTCAGATTTTTTAAGAGAAGGCGCAAGACCCACCTTTTTAACTTCCTAGCTTTTCCGTGCTCAGCTACGTGTTAGTTTTATTGTGTGTATGAGAGAGGGGGTGTGTGTCTGTGGGTGTCTGGGGATGCATTTATGTGATGGGGGGTGGGACGGCAATTGCTTTTAACTGTAATTTTACATGTATGAAAAGTGCTCTATAAATAACGTTTGATTAATTGATCGATTGATAAAGAAGCCTCGTCTTACACATTTTCATTAAGGTCTCAGCGTTAACACGCACATCCTGTTTTCTTTCATTATCTCAGGCTACATCCACACTCCTACGTTTTCATTTTTAAACGGCGTTTTCAGACAAAAACGATATCTGCCCACACTAGATATCAGCTCAGTGTTTAGATCGTTAAGTTGGGAAATAAAACAGTACATACAATACATACATAGAAAGCTTCCCGGAAATATGTTCACTTTCTGGCAGAGAGACAGGCTGCATCTACGCTGCTACGTTTTCATTTTTTAAGCACAATTTTGAGACAGAAGCGATCTCTGTCCACACAAGAGTTTTAGCTCCAGTAGCAGAACTAATCTCGGTCCGTATGAACACGTCTGACATCACATATCACATGACCGTTGGCACACACTGGGCATGTGCGTGTCGGTGTAAACAGGAAGCTGATTGGATGACATTACTTTGTGGTTAAAAATCCTGGATGTATGAGTTAAAAATTTTATTATGTTGGAGACAGACAGACAGGCAGGCAGACAGACAGAACTGTTACTGAAAGGTCTGGAAGCTGACAGACAGACAGACAGACAGACAGACAGACAGACAGACAGACAGACAGACCTGTTACTGAAAGGTCTGTAAGCTACCTAACTGATAAGACTGACAGACAGACAAACAGACAGAACTGTTACTGAAAGGTCTGGAAGCTACCTAACTGATAAGACAGACAGACAGACAGACAGTCAGACAGGCAGACAGACAGACCTGTTACTGAAAGGTCTGTAAGCTACCTAACTGATAAGACTGACTGACAGACAGGCAGACAGGCAGACAGACCTATAACTGAAAGGTCTGTAAGCTACCTAACTGATAAGACTGACTGACTGCGTCCTCGTCTCCAAATGTCTCCGTTTGCGACTACAAAACAACCTCGGAGTCTTCAGACCAGAATGAGGGCAGCAGAGTCTCCAAATGTTAAAGTTAAAGTTAAGTTAAAGTTTTAGGGGCTCGGAAACGCCGGAACAACGTGGACGCGAGGCGTAAACGTAGCAAAATTAGTTTATAACCCTTGTGTTGTCTTTGGGTCAAATTTGACCCATTTTCTAAATGTCTATATCAGAAATATGGCTTTCTTTTTAACTTCCTACTTTTAATTAACCAAAAATAACATGGATGGATGATTCCACACATCGCGCTTCACAAGTACAACAAAAGATCGGATCTCTAATGTCATTGAATTAGTATTGAATATGAGTATTTTGTTACATTTTTTAGCATTTGAAAAAGAAATTGAAAGGTATCCTTGCTGAACGTTGACATATACCAGTCTGGGATTATCCTTCCTTTAATATTAGTCTAAATAATTCATAATTTCTGCTTTTTTAACTCAATGATTAGGTATAATTTCCTATAAATGAGGATTATTATTGACCATGAATTCCAAAAATAAGTGTAAAACTAGTAATAAGTTGGTGTTAGTGGTGTTCATACATGGTAGAGAAAGGAAGTGTAAAACCGCAACAAAAAATAGCACCAAAAACATTGAAAGAAAGCACCAAAAGTGTCGTAAAAATGGACAAACATGTCAGAAAAAGTGTGGATTTTTTTGGTTTGGGCCCGGGAGGACGACAAGTGCACGGACACAAAGTTTGCAAAGCAACAGCAGGTGGCTCAGGTTTTTTTTTCGAGGCCGCAGACGTCCCAGAGGTCATGTCAACTCACTTACCCTTCCTGTCTACATCCTCCCCCAGTCTGCAAGAACACTAGCCAAGTGTTAGAGGTGCTCTCATTAGCTCTTAAACACACTCGTCTACCTCAGAGGATTTCCCCGGGAGACAACCCAACTCTGATGTAGGGCCGCAGACCTATACGGTCAGTTTCATAATCCCCCCCACCACTGGCAGCTTTGATGAGGCTCTGCTGTAGCAAATCCATTCCCCTGGCTGTCAACACTCAGGGTACAGTTCCAGTCTCTCTCTCGCTCACCCTTGGAGTCTGCATCCTCTCCAGGAGAGAGGCCGTCTGACCGGCCGTCGGTTTCCCCCGAGCTCAGAGCATCCGGAGCTGTAAGCTGTAGCTGCTCCTCATCCTCTTCCTCCTCCTCGCCTAAAACATTACAGACAATATCCAGATAAGTGGAGGAATTACAGCTGCAACCAACTAAGCAACTACAATGCTGCTCTTAAGTTTATGAACCCATGCTAAAGTTGACTAAAAAGAGGAATAAAAAATCATCTTTAGGAAATTGATCTTAATGCCTTAATTAAAAAAATGAGGAAAAATCCGACCTTTAAGGACACCAATTTTCTTTGTGAATGAATAATGTATCGTAAATAAATAAATGTTCTTCCTTAAAATACAGGGGGCATAAGTCAGTACACCCCTATGTTAAATTCCCATAGAGGCAGGCAGACTTTTATTTTGAAAGGCCAGTTATTACATGGATCCAGGATACTATGCATCCTGATAAAGTTCCCTTGGTCCCCACATCATCACATACCCTTCACCATACCCCCACATCATCACATACCCTTCACCATACCCCCACATCATCACATACCCTTCACCATACCCCCACATCATCACATACCCTTCACCATACCCCCACATCATCACATACCCTTCACCATACCCCCACATCATCACATACCCTTCACCATACCCCACATCATCACATACCCTTCACCATACCTAGAGATTGGCATGGGGTAAAATCATCTCTCAATGCAAATCAAACCAGCTGTTAGGCTAACTGAAATAACACCATGCCAATCTCTCTATGATTTTTTTTATTCCTCTTTTTAGTCAACTTCAGCATGGGTTCATAAACGTATGAGTGCCACTGTAACTATTTCCACTGTCGATTAATCTGTCGATTTTGTTCTCGATTAATCAAGTAGTTTAGTCTATAAAATGTCAGAAAATGTTTCCCAAAAAGCCCAAGATGACGTCCTCATCAAGTAAAACTTGACACAGTTGAAACTCTGACTACAGCTTGTTAAAGGTGAATATTTTTTAGTTTCTTCTCTCCTCTGGGACAGTAAACAGGGCGCCCAGATAGCTCAGTTGGTACAGCGTGCGCCCATATATAGAGGTTAACTCCTCGACGCAGCGGGAGCGGGTTCGACTCCACCCTGCGGCCCTTTGCTGCATGTCATTCCCCCCTCTCTCTCCTTTCATGTCTTCATCTGTCCTGTCAAAAATAAATGCCCAAAAATGCTCAAAAAAAATATATCTTTGAGTTGTGGACATAACGAGACATTTGAGGACGTCATCTTGGGTTTTTTGGGAAACTGATCCACATTTTTCACCATTTTCTGACATTTTAGAGACCAAACTACTAATCCATTCATCCAGAACATAATCAACAGATTAATGGACAATGAAATAAATCGTTAGTTGCAGCAGCCCTACATGTCTGATTGCTTGGTCTGCAACTTCGGTCCAGACTGAACTATCTCATCAACTATTGGATCAATTGCCGTGCAGTTTTGTAGAGACTAAGGATGGTGATCTCCTGACTTCTCCTCTAGCTCCAGCAGCGCATTAAAATGGGTGATTCTGAGAGAAAGGTCTCTACAAACATGGGATGGATCCACATTAAATTTGGAGCACACATTCATGTTCAACGCATTCTCATTTTCTCCATTTTCTGACATTTTATAACATTAGCACAAAAAGTAAGGAAATTTGTGTTTGGTAGATTATTTCTCTGTGGTAACAATGCTTTTTGGCAATAAATGTTATACTGTTGGAAAGCCTGTTTAGTTCCCTTTCAAATGGTGCCCCATTTGTAAGAAACATGCATTTGTGGGATGAGCAGCAGCGCTGAGTATGGGGGTTGCGCCCATGAACAATTTGCAAAATCTTCTCTGCCAATGCCAAACAGCTTATTCTACCATTGACATGTTTGGTGTTTGGTGGATTGGATGATTGAAGTTTGAAGAAACAAGACATATTGGCAATTTAATAATTTATTCATTTCACAAACAGTAGCCTCAGTAGCGTGAGGAAGAACCATACACAGCCACAACAGCCTGGCTCCTCCTCCTCATGCTGGTCACCAGCCTGGTCACACTGCTGTGGGATGGTCTCCCATTCTTCAACCAGCATTGGTCGTAAGTCAGCCAACGTGGTCGTGTCGGTCACTCTGGCACCAACAGCTGATCCCACAAGTGTTCAACGGGGTTGAGGTCAGGACTGCTGGTTGAAGAATGGGACGCCATCCCACAGCAGTGGGTGTTATCAATGGGGCACCATTTGTAAGGGAACTAAACAGGCTTTCCAACAGTATAACATTTATTCCCAAAAAGCATTGTTACCACAGAGAAATAATCTACCAAACACAAATGTCCTTACTTTTTGTGCTAAGTTTAGACAAAACAACTAATCGATTAATCCAGAAAATAAATCGACAATGAAAACAATCCCTAGTTGCAGCGATAATCTGATTTATATATCCATATGCTTCTAAAATAACTCAGCCTTTGAAAAGCATATAAATTAATCTCTGAGTGCATTGAGAATAAATAAAAAGATGCAGGGCTGAGAGCAGAAAGATGTGCGCTCATACAATCAACAGTCCTTTGTAATAACAATGCATTATAACATTTCAATTCCATGAATGGATCCCTGTAAAGAACAGGAGTCCTATAGGTGACTGCACTACTGTATGAAACAAACATGGCAGTCTTGGTTTCCCCCCGCAGCAGTGAGTGAGTGAGGCATTCCTGGGACAAAAGTGCCATTTTCTGCGACAAATCAGTAAATCAGAGAGAGAGAGAGACAGACAGACAATGCTTTCTGTCTGGCTGGGCGGCTCTGCGCTTGTCACTTCATCTCCTGACTGTAAAAAGAGCGATGTGACACCTCGCAGCGCAGCGTTATAACACCAGCTGTTATAATGAAGACAATGCATAATCAGCAGGGCATTTATACACAAAAGAAATGGAAAAATAGAAGATGGGGGGAAAAAATAGGAAACAACCGAGAACTCCACTTTGTATCCCTTCAGTCTGAGTGACACTAAGCAAGCAGATACTCCCCAATAAAAGAGATTTCTATTTGATTTCATGTATTTATTTAGCACGTGTGTAAAAACAACAACAACAATGATGCATTTAGGAGACATAAGTTAAAAAAACATGCAAATGTGGATGGAAACCCAGAAATGATTCGCATTTTGGGTTCCCTTAGAATAATTCAACGATAGGTAGGATATAGTAAATAAAAAAAAACATATAATGTATGAAAAAGGGGACAGAAGAGAGGAAGTTAAATGCACCGGAGGAGAGAAAATAAAGAGTGAAGGAAGAGAGAAAACACACACACACACACACACACACACACACACACACACACACACACTTAAGGTGATACTTCGATTATATGGGCTACTTCGTTGATCCGGGTAAGTTGGAATAACATTACTCTGGCTGTGTGCTCGCTTTCAGTGCACAAAGTTACAGCTAGCAATCTCACGCTTATTTTAAAACTACAAAAACGTGCACACATGCGTGCACTTGAAAGCACAGCGTGTCCTCGCCTGCTCTATCAAAAAAAAAAAAAAAAAAAAAAAAAAAATCAAAGCAAAAGTAAAATGGCGAAGATTGGGCAACTGTAGGTAATTTTAGAGATCTGCAGGCTGCAGCATTGGAAATACTGGACGTCATCCAGGCAGACGTGCACAATGAGAGAGAAAGCCCACACACACATTCACAACTGTTAACGACACACACGGCTCAGAAACAATCAATAGTTTGGTTTATGCGCGTTTAAAAACGAGAACAACCGAGACGAACCCAATGAGCGTCTTTACGCTTTCTGACATGTCATGGGCTGCTACCTGCACGGCTGCGCGCGGCACTGCTTTTCTTCACATAGTCTCACATGATGGAGACTTTTAACGGCTGTAGTCTGCTGTGACGGAGAGACGCGGCGCGGCGCCGTGTGATCCGAGGGGGCGCGCGGTACTCACCGGTCCCCAACCGCAGTGCACCGGACTCCCCGGCAGCTGAAGCCCAGGCAGTTCGTCCGCTATTGTTTGGGTCTACGGGGAGGTGGAAGCAGCCATTTTGCCCCCATATGCACCGCTAAGCTAAGGCGTGACCAATCGAGTGGAGGCGGAGGGTTAGGATGAATGCACCGAGAGAGTGCCACATCAACCGCGGGCATCAGGGTCTCTCTCTCTCTCTCTCTCTCTCTCTCTCTCTCTCACACACACTCTCTCTTTCTGTCTCTCTCTCACACACACACACACTCTCTCTCTCTTTCTGTCTCTCTCTCACACACACACTTTCTCTCTGTCTCTCTCACACTCACACAGTCTCTCTCTCTCTCTCTCTCTCTCTCAAGGCTGATTTTCTTCAAGAGCCACCATCCTGATTCAAACACTTCACATGTTACATTTTATTTTTTTAAATTTAATCTCATTCTCTCTGTCTGTCTCACACACATGGATGGACTACTGGACGGGCGGGCCTACCGGTCACAGGTCCAGGGGCCCAAGGGGTCAGAGGTCCTAATCGTAAAAAAAAACGATCAAAAAAGAGACGCTAAATGACCTCAAACCTACACAAAACGACTAGCGAGATGCAAAATGACCACACGATGCAAAATGACCAAAAATAGATCCAAAACAATCACAAAGAGATGCTAAATGACCACAAACCTACACACAATGACTACACAGAGACACACAATGACTACACAGAGACACACAATGACTACACAGAGACACAAAATGACTACAGGGATGCAAAATTACCAAAAAGGGATGCAAAACGACTTAAAGTAGATTGGGGCCCATTGTCTCATAATCCATCCATGCTCACAAACACACACACGCACACACACACACACACACACACACACACACACACACACACACACACACACACAGCATCTAATAAGACTGGGTATCGTTCAAACATTTTTTGATACCTGTAGCAATACCGATACCATGACTTCGATACATACATTATGGTAAAACAAATTACATTTTTCAGCTCCTTTACAGATACAGATACAGATAATAACTATCAAACACATCAGCAACCAACAGCATGCCCACACAAACAATAACTACGGTGCATTACTGACACACTGACACACCGAGCCGAAAATCAGCCGTCTGACAGTCTGGCGAGGTCGGTGACTCGAGTCTGTTGGGTGTGTTCGTGCCGTCGTCCGTTGGAGGAGCCGTCGGCCTTCATTTTGGCCGATTTGACTTGTTGAATCGGAAGGCGGGCAGTCGGACTCAATGACCAATCTGATTGGTGGAGAGCTAACCCGGAAATGACGAGTGGGACGAGCATGACGAACGCCTCTCAAAATCTGACGAAAATCTTTTAAACTGACCTTTGTTGATCTGAAATGAAGACAGATTCAGCAACTGCACGGCCTATTTCTCTCTTCAAATGTTTTCAGAAACACGTTTCAGTGAACGAGATCGTATTCCGAACGAGCCGCCATTATGGTCGGTTTTTGAAATTCGGTAGAAGCCAGACCCACGTGAGGCGTTCGTCCAATCAGCTGCCGGTTTTAATTTTTTGGGCGACAATCCAGATTAGCGCCGCCTGCTGTTATGGAGACGTATTACGTCTCGCGCACGAGCAGAGCGTACGCTCAAGTCGGCGTCTCTTCAGTGTGTTCTGAGGAACTTTTTGGACCTCAGAGACCCGACTGAACAGCCCGACTGCCTTTTCTGCCGACGGTCGGCCGTCAGGTTGGTGTATCAGAGCCTTAAGGAGGGATCAGGGGTGGGGCTAGAAGGGGGGCATGGGGTGGCACCGGCCCCCCTGAAATATGATTGGCCCCCTCGTGGATGTACAATTTTTTTTAAATGAAAACAAGTGAAATTAATTGTAGGAGCCATTTATATCTACTTTTTTTGGTTAGGTTAATTTAGTTAATATTTATTTTAGCCACTTAGGGGAGTATTGCATTGGGTGTGGTATGTCACTGTGAACTGGGTATATCTACAGGTGTGGCAATCAGTGAGGGCAAGGTGTGGATGGCGGGGAACACACGGTTCTTACCGTAGCCGAGCGAGCACCCTCTCCACCAACAATAAGCCACAGCACTTTAGTAATCACCACTGGGTGAAGTACTATTTTATGTGAAATACCCTTTTTTCTACTTTTATAATAAACGGGAACACCACCCAAAGAGAACTAATGATCTTTTTGCTACGCGTTGAGAACACCATGCCATCCATACCGAGGCTTATAGGATAGCTTCAACATTAATAATGAATGTGATATATTTTTTTGCAGAATTACATTGTGTTGTTCTAGTCTATCCAATATTTCCTATATTTCTAACAGGTTTTCTATACTGTATTCTGATAAAATACTCCCCCTGACACACACACAGGCCCCCTTTTACTTATTATTGGGAAGGATGAGAAATATAAACTTACCGTTACTCTCTTCTTCAGCGTCCTTCTGCTTGCAGTGTTGAGGAGACGCCGAAGTAACAGCATCAGTAACGGCAGCGCTTGGCATCCTTTCACTCGTCTCCTCCTCTAGCTTTACCTCGACGATTCTCTCCCCTTCCTCCTCATCTTCCTTCTCCTCCTCCTCCTCCTCCTCCTCCTCCTCCTCCTCCTCCTCGTCTTCCTCGCCCTCGTCCTGCGAGGAGCAGGGGCTCCGAGGTGGAGCCGTGGGGATCACCAGATCGGGCCGCCTGGAGAATAACTCCCTCAGGATATGGATCGGCGAGATGGTAACGTCCCAGTTGGTGATGCCAAAGTCGCGGAGGTGGGCGCGGGCGTGGCTGGACAGGCCGGCCCGGGTGTCGAAGCCGGCGCTACAGAACTCGCAGTGCATCACGCTGAATGTGTCCGGGTCAAAGTTGGCAACTGTGGAGAGGACAGGCAATCAAAAAGGAAGTGTAGACTGTAGGGCTGCAGCTATCGATTATTTTAGTAATCGAGTATTCTACTGATTATTCCATCGATTAATCGGATAAGAAATACTTTTTTTTTATTGAAGAGCAATAATAAACAATAGTTTGGTTAAATTTTCGGAAAAAGCTAAATTTTTGTTGCCTACATTGCTTACAATATCCTCTCTCAAAAAACTAAACATATGAAGTGCATTTAAGTGCCATATTACATTGTAAAATTTTTAAAAGATAACATTTTCTGAAATGACATCAACCTCACACTAAGGCGTACATTAAACATACATAAACATGACCTTAAGTTGTGCAACTTAACTTTCAGAACTACAAGTTTCATGCTGAGACTGATCTGTATATAGGCCTATATGTAAATATATGTAAATATTAATTATACTCAATCTATTTTAATTTATATATATATATATATAATATATATAAATGTATATATAATATATAAATTAAAATAGATTGAGCTCTGTTACACTTATGCTAGTAGATCGTTGATCAGCTGTTTCTCCATGAAGAGAGTGAGTGAGAGAAAGTGGTGCGCAACAATCAGCTGTTTTTCCGAAGGGATAGTCAACAAGTCGGCTCTTTAGATCAGACTGTGGTCTCCGCTACGTATTTTCTTGTCTTTGTTTTTGGTAGTTGTTGTGTTTGGTGTAGTTTCATCATCCATACAACTCTGTGATTTACTTTTGTCGGGTCCGCTTCGTGGAATGGATGATTAAGTTAGACTTGATGTTTTCTGTTGAGATGCTGAAGCATTGACGTCGTGATATTATTGTGCTAAGCTAGTTCGGTTTTTCAGTAGACACACTGTCCAGAGTTCTCGTTTTAACTACGTTTGAACTGATTCCAAACTTTGGACACTTTCTGTGGTTTTCTCCAGCCGGTCTCTTCTCTCAGCCTCTCACTATTTACGCTCTGGCGTGTGCCGCCCGCAGACTGAGCAGCGTCTGGTGTGCGACAATAATAATGATCCGTGTGGAAACACGGTCCGTCAGCAACACAACGTTGGTAACGCTGATTTAACGAAGCTTCGAGGCAAATCATTTTGCATCGAGGATTTTTTGTAATCAAATTATTCGAGTTATTCGAGGAATCGTTTCAGCCCTAGTAGACCGACAGCTGTAACGTGTTCACAACATTTTGGGCTGTGACCATAGACCACATGTGGCAAACTCCACTCCACGCCAAATACGGCCCCTTGCAGATTTAAATCCGGCTCGTATATCAATTTGGGTTCACAATAAATTTTGGCCCGCCTAGTTGTGCGCCAAACCAAAAACACAGGAAAGTGTTTTTTTGAAAACTGCAATTACCTGACAAAGCAGAATATGGCAGATTTGCCGACTCTGAGACTCAGAAATTCCCAGAGAAGCAGAGAGAGAGTTTTCATATTCAGGCTGTGAAAACAGGCTGTTGTTAAAAAAATGTAATCAAAGTTTTGCTTGATTTGGCATTACACAAGGAAGTTTACGATGCCTTCAAATTGGCACAGTAGATATGGCTGCGAAACGACCGGAAGTCATTCATTTCTTCTGGAGATCGCAGACTGCACGCAAACAGGTCCGAGCCGATGCGAACGAGTGCGGTGCGAAAAAAATCGTGTCCGTTGGTCATCCGGATGCACAACCCGTTCTCACTCCGATCTCATAAAATACGAACGTTTGGACAGTGGCTGTCAGCGTCTGAAGCGACGCAAAAAAGCGTCCTTCAGCGTGTTTGTAGAACGTACCGGGGAGAGCAGCAGCTACACGGGGTTTGAAAATGACGTAACACTAACGGTAGGTTTCCACACAGCGAAACACAAAGCGAATTTCGGCCAGCGAAATATTGCCTCGGGGGCGTGGTCGCAAAAAACGACACGCCAGACTGCAACAGAACAGCGGCTGCTAGGCAGCTAGCAGAGAGGGTTGAAGCTAGGTAGCATAGGTAGCTAGCAGAGAGGGTTGAAGCTAGGTAGCATAGGTAGCTAGCAGAGAGGGTTGAAGCTAGGTAGCATAGGTAGCTAGCAGAGAGGGTTGAAGCTAGGTAGCATAGGTAGCTATCAGAGAGGGTTGAAGCTAGGTAGCATAGGTAGCCAGCAGAGAGGGTTGAAGCTAGGTAACATAGGTAGCTAGCAGGTAGTTTGCTAGCAAGCTATCGCTGCTATTGTAGCTCGTGAAATCTGTGTTGATACAAGCGTCAATGTTCGCCAACAAAACATGTAATCAAACAAATGCACAAGTAGCCTAGCTGCCTGGCTAGGCTTACAATGAAATCCAATGTCTGAACATGCTAGCGATTAGCCTGTCGGCTAGCTGAAAAGTTTGAGTGTTTAAACCAAGCCCCCAGGAAGAGCGCCGAGTCTAATGGCGTTTTTCCATTACATGGTACCTGCTCGACTCGCCTCGACTCTACTCGCCACTCGGCACACTGTGCGTCCGTTTTCCATTGCAGATTTTAGTCCCGCCTCAGCGTGGCTGGTCGTTATGCCGGCTCGACGCACACACCAACGCACAAGTATAAACATCAGACCACTTGAGCTTGTTTTATAGTTCTGTGGAGGCTCCACGCAGAGCTTTCGCCGTAGCCTGTGTAATATGTGACCTGATGTATACATTTGTCAGCTGGTGTGTGCGTCGAGCCAGCATGTGTGTGTGTATGTAGGATACAGCGAAAGCTCTGCCTGGACTGGAGCCTCCGCAGAACTGAAACAAGCGGCGCCACAGTAAACTGCCGTGACCTAACACAGAACGTGGAAGGTGTGTTGTTGCCAGAAGACACATTTTGTTTCAGAAGAAGCTGGAGGCAGCAACAAAAAACACAGCTGGCTAAACTGTTTAAAAATAGCGGGTTTGTTCAGGACACCCCCGTCTGTCGCTTTCACGTCACCTTTTCGGCTCGCCTCAGCTCGCTGGGAACCTCGACTGAGGAGGTACTAAAAAAAGTACCTGTTAGCAGGTACCAGGGACTTTTTTTCATAATGGAAAACCAAAAAAGGCGAGTAGAGTCGAGGCGAGTCGAGCAGGTACCATGTAATGGAAAAGCGCCATAAAAGCCACCATGGGCTTAGCGGATAACGGTGGTACTGCACCCCATGGCCCAGAAAGACTTTTCACATAGACTTTGCATGGCGAAGAAACGTCTATATTTCAGAGGATAATTTGTTTCTGGGTATATCAACTTACCAGCCCGAACACTGAAAGGGTCCTTGTTTAAAACGTTACGTTTTTAAAATTTTTAACATTCACTAGAAGCGAATCCAGAATTATTAAATTTGGCATGATGTAATAATGGATATAGCTAATGGTTGTAATTCACCATGTGTTCTATGAATACGTCCATGGTATTATCTTATGAAGTCATGATACATCCCAGGGATGTATGTAGCTGCTGTAAAGCCTGTTAGCTACGTGGATGTAACGTCATTAGCGTTTCCCAAACTGGCGGGCTATCGGCTAGCTAGCTAGTTGCTAACATCAGGGGTAGCTAGCATGGCTGTATTAAGATCTATACATAGCTAGCTATATGCCTACATAACGTTACTACAGACATAGTGATTACATCGCCTTGGTTCTCTCTTATGATCCATCCGAGGGCTGTATGCTGTAAAGCTTGTAACGTTAGCTGAAGCCATGGATGAGCTCTGTTCACCAAACTGCAGGCTAACAGCTAGCTAGCGCTAGTTAGTAGGTAGCTAGCTAGTAGCACAACATAATTATTAAATCTCCTTGGTTGTCTAGCTAAATACATCTATCGTTTATTTAGCTAAGCATGTAAACGATAGGGAACAACGAAAACACAGTGTTTAACGTTAGTGAATATTTTAGACAATGAAAACAGCGAGTTCATGAGTTCGCCACTTGTAAGAGACACGACAGAGAAGCTCATGAACGCGCATGTTGCTACCGGTTGCTACGACAACGAAAAACAAATTGTTGCTAGTGCGCATGCCCATCGTGAGCCAACCAGCGTTATGGGCCAACAATGCGGAAGAGCCGAGCTCCATGTTTGCTTTATGTGCTTTTGAGCAACTCTCATTGGAACGTACGGAGCTTCCCGCCGAACACTGGATCCAGTTCTCCTAATACATCCATGGTTTAAACTAACATCTCCAGTGGTCTATTTAGAAGTGTATGTGCCCTGACTACGTTCCTGTGTCATAGAAATCACAATTCATGTTGATATAAGTACCAATGTTTGTGTAGAAACATTTTAATGACATACTAATGTTCATGATACAGCTCTGATAACCTCCGCCATCTTGGTCAGACTTTTTTTGTAACTCCCGCCTCCAAACACAAACACGCGGACCTGATTGGTTCTTGAGTGGTCCTCATTTGAATAAAGTTAAACTTTTGTCAACTTTGTTCTGCTCCCCTCGGCGATTCGCTCTCATCTCGCCCAATCAGGGCGGATATCGTCTCCATTCAACCTCAATGAGAGCAAAACGAAATTTCGCTGTGTGGAAACCTACTGTTAGAGCGACTACGGTAGCTAGTATGAAAGGCCGAAATTCCTCGTAGGGATGTTGGTTGGGGGGGTGGATGGGTCAAACACAGGACTTTCACCAGGAGACTGGGGATCGTGTCCCGCTTGTCACGTTTCCTAAAGTCACTTTCTTCTTTTCCTAAACCCAACCGTCCCGTAGTTCTCGCGAGTCACGGAAACGTAATCCCACCCACGACCTTCTCCTAAACATAACTGCGTCAAAAGGGACGCCAATAGTCCCGACCAAGCGCGTTTAGATAAAGTGCGTTATATGGCGCTAAAGGAGACTTTTAGCATCAATAACAACAACAAAGATCACCTGACCAAGCGTCCGTATTTTACGAGATGGGAGTGAGAACCTGTTGGGATGCGTTAAAAAAGTTGAACTCGTACGACAGGCAACGGACGGTTCCTGTCCGACAATCCGAGCAGAAGTTAGTGTTGCTATGGTACTGATAAATAACGTAACGTTAATCATAACGATATGTTGTCATGTAATCGATTAATTTTGGAGTATGAGGAAAGTTCTTCCGTGCAGAAACAATGCATACAATACCTGCTATAGCTAAGTTGGTTAGCAACAGACATCGAACTACTGACATTATATATATATATATATATATATATATATATATATAGTTGATATTATACCACTATATCACATTTAACCGACCTGACATATCAACGTCCTGGGCAGCAGCAGCCTTTCTGTTTATATGTCTATAGCCCTCAGATGAGAGGTCATAGAGAAATGGACATTTGGACACTGACAGATTCTAGTCTCTCCACCACTTTTTTTCTACTCGCTTCCGGCACTTTCAACGGTGTAGTACGACATCCACTGGGGGCGCATTGCGTATTACGGAGCTGATTTCAAGTGCCAGTGTGAAGGCGGCGTTAAGGCGGCTACACACCGAGCCGATAGTCGGCCATCTGACAGTCTGGCGAGGTCGGTGACTCGAGTCTGGTCGGTGTGTTCCGTGCCGTCGTCCGTCCGAGGGGCCGTCGGCCTTCATTTTGGCTGATTTGACATGTATAAATCGGCGGGGCGGGCACTGCCGTCAGTCAGACTCAATGACCCATCTGATTGGTGGAGAGCTAACCAGGAAACGGGGAGCGGGATGAGCGTGACTAGAGTCTCTCAAAATCTGACGAAAATCTTTTAAACTGACCTTTGCTGATCTGAAATGAAGACAGATTCAGCAACTGCACGGCCTATTTCTCTCTTCAAATGTTTTCAGAAACACGTTTCGGTGAACTATTTTAGTCCAATATGAGATCGTATTCTGAACGAGCCGCCATGACAGTCTGGCTTTGAATTTCTGGAGAAACCAGACCCACGTGACGCGTTCGTCCAATCAGCTGCCGGTTTTCATTTTTGTGCGACAATACAGATTAGCGCCGCCTGCTGTTATAGAGACGTATTACGTCTCGTCTCTTCGGTGTTCTGAGGAACTTTTAACCGATTTGGGGAGACTGATCAGTCACACTGGCTTTACTGCCGACGTTTGATCGTCGGCTCTGTGTGTCCGGACCTTAAGTGAGATGACTATATGAGACATGCAATAATTGAGTCAAAGATATTTTACTTTTTCGATGAAATAAAAGCATCTCAATAAACTATACATGTCTGGCCCTTGATGCAATTCTCTTTTTCCAGTGTGGCCCTTAGCGACCACTGACCTTTTTTCTTTTTCTTCTGATAGGAGAACTTCTTCTCAATCGCTTTGACTTCCTCGGGGGAAATGAAGTGCCGCACATTGTAGCTGACGCCCACTCGGTTCAGGTGGCCTCTCACGTGATTGGCGAGCCCGATGCCGTTGTGAAATCGATCGGGGCAGTAGGGGCATTTCCTCTCCACGCCCCTGAGCGACTCCAAGTCCGCATCCATCTCGTCTGGGTCTTCATCCAAGATGCCCTCTGAAAGGAAACGTCGCACACGTTCCTCGTCATCGCTGTCACTTTCTGCCGGAGCGGCCGTAACGCGATGGCTCCGCCTCAAACAGAAACCCCTCCCATCTTTCTCCACGTCCAGCTCGTCCTCCTCCTTCACACACTTCTCGGGAGGGAGCGATAACGTAGCACTCTGCTGTGCGGAGCAGTCATCTATAGAAAGAAAGAAAATCAATCCTGAAAAAACTCCTCGATCCATCGATATACACATTCTGCACATTCTGTGGACTGGGATATAAATTCGGCCCTGGCAATTCCGTCTCTTACCGACCCAATTTCAGACGGGAACATGCTTTATAATTGCAAATACCAGCCTCACGTGAGATTATAGCAGCATGAGGTGTACTTACAGGCTTTCATAATTAAATAATACACACACTGGAGCAACTCATAAAAATAAACCACTATGGCACCATCTTAGAATAGAATGAAAATGCTTGCATATTTAAATCAGTATTACATACTTAAACACCCAAAACACAAAGACATAGTGGACCAGATGTGAGCTTTTATTTTGAAAATTAGAAGCCTGACGGCACCAGACGGGACGCTGCAGGCTGCAGCCAGAAAGTTTTGCATATGTTTGTCAAACTAGTGTGATACGCCAGTGTTGCTGCATTTTTTTCTTTTTTCCAGAGGCCCAAATCGGCCCACGAGAGTGCATCGGCCCGTTTGGCATTCGCCAGAACAGCCATTGCCAGTCGGCCTATGCCTGGACCTTCTGCGTCGAGGAGTAAACCTCTGCATACGTGCGCCTGCTCTACCAACTGAGCTAACCCGGCCTCCCTTTTCTTATGCTAAACAGCTATTTTGTATATACACTGAAAATTATAAACGCAGCACTTTTGTTTTTGCCCCCATTTTTCATGAGTTGAACTCAAAGATCTACGACTTTTTCTATGTACACAAAAGGCTTATTTCTCTCAAATATTGTTGACAAATCTGTCTAAATCTGTGTTAGGGAGCACTTCTCCTTTGCTGAGATAATCCATCCTCCTCACAGGTGTGGCATATCAAGATGCTGATTAGACAGCAGGATTATTGCACAGGTGTGCCTTAGGCTTGACACTATAAAAGGCCACTCTAAAATGTGCAGTTTTAGGGCGTTTTCACACCTGTAGTTGGTTTGCTTTGGTCTGAATCAGTTGGTGAGTTAGTAAACTTGGAGCGATTTGCCCTCGGTCGGTTTGGTTTGGTTTCACACCTGGAAAAATCCAAGCGTACCAAAATGCGTCATTACAAATCAAGCAAGAACGTCCAGCCCTCTTATTGGTCGGATATGTCTGGGGGCGGGAGCAAGAAAGTAAATACAGGAAGAAGGTCCTGTGTTCTGGTCTAGTGGTCAAACGAGCTCATTTCATTAAAATTATCAGACATTATTTCGCAAGAGACGTGACTACGTCTGCTCTGGTCACCGAGACTTCGCTCTGCTCTGCCGGCGTCTGTCTCCAACTTTAGCAGAAGCTGGTTTGGCCTTTTATAGTGTCAAGCCTAAGGCACACCTGTGCAATAATCATGCTGTCTAATCAGCATCTTGATATGCCACACCTGTGAGGAGGATGGATTATCTCAGCAAAGGAGAAGTGCTCCCTAACACAGATTTAGACAGATTTGTCAACAATATTTGAGAGAAATAAGCCTTTTGTGTACATAGAAAAAGTCGTAGATCTTTGAGTTCAGCTCATGAAAAATGGGGGCAAAAACAAAAGTGCTGCGTTTATAATTTTGTTCAGTATATTTGTTTCTGTATGTATTGTTTATTTCATATTAATGTTTAATATGTTTATTTGTGTATGTATGCACCAACCACCAAGGCAAATTCCACGTAAGTGTAACTTACTGTGGCAATAAATATATAATAAAAATATATAATAATGATTTAGTTAATCGCTGACATCTTGGAAAGCATTCCTGTCTTTAGTCTGACTTTACGTCTCACCTGTGTTGGATCGTGATCTGGTGTGCCGTTTCCCTCCGACAGGCGAGTTGTCGTCGTGTTGTGTACACTCGGTGTCGCGCTCTGTGCTCTGATCTTTGTCCTGCTCTTCCTCTTCACTCCCGGTCAGCTTGCCATCGTCCAGAAACTTGTCCAGATCCGTCCAAGTCTTCCCCCTTCTGCCGAGTCTCCTGTTCCCAGTGCACTTGGACACGACCGCCTGGCTTGGGGGCCGAGCCTCATCGCCGTCTGGCACAGTTCTGTCTTCGGAGGCAGCGGCTTCTGGCTGGCTTTCGCCTCGAATTGCATTGGGCGAGGATCCAGATCCTGGCCCAGAGAAATGTTCAGACTCTAGAGTGGGTTTTGAAATGTGAGCGCTGACATTAGACCTCGAATTCTGGCCAGTTTCATGGGCCTGCGCCCCGTCGATGGACGCCTGTCCTGGGTGAACAAGCTTTTGGTGTTCCCTCATTGCAGTTTGGCTTGAGGTCAGGAAACCACAATGACCACAGGCCAGGGAGGTGGATGCCAAACATGATGGAGAATCAGCCGTGAGAGCGGGTTCTTTCCTGTTGTGGGTCTTGCTGTGATTAGCCAGCGCCTGGGGGGTTCTTGTGCTGAAGTTACACTTGGTGCAGACAAAACGGCGACGGCCAGCGGAAACAGCTCGGGCCTGAGCTGGAGTGTGAATTGAATTCGGAGGAGTTGCGTCAAGAACTGCTGGGACTGCATCTGGTGTTGAAACCGGGGAAAGAGGTGGAGACGTGACTATTTCTGGGTCTGACATTTTGCCAGGAATCGAGGCTGGACTCACATCTTGCATAATAGCTGCGTCCGAGCTTCTGTGCTTCGCCGTCTTACTGTCGAGCTTCTGAATCTCTCTTGCACTGCCATTTTCATTCAGTTTCTCAATCTCCCCTAAGATCTTTAGGCGGGACTCCTGGTGCCGTCTGTGGTGGTCTGACAGTGCGAGCCGATTGGGCAGGTTCCATCCACACTCAACACATCGGAAACGGCCGCCCTTTCCTAAACGCCTGCCCCCCGCTGCACCGCTCTGACAATGCTCTACTATGTGCTCCTGCAGGTGGACCTGCTTTTTGAAGTAAATGCTACACTCCACACAGGTGAAGATTTCTTTGCCTGGCTCTCCCCCCATGTCTTCATTGTCTCTTTTCCCTCCTCTCTCTCTGATGTTCATCGGTTCTTCCACAGCTGCCTCCATAAAGCCGACTTCCTCAAACTCAGAAACCCCTGCACCTCGATTCAGCTGCGCTGTCTCGGTTGTTTTGGATTTCGGAGGACTAACTCCTGCCCACTTGCCAGTCTTGCCAGGCGACGTGTGCTTCAAGGTGCCGAGTCCGGAGAAGGGCCTGAGCAGCACCCTCTTCTTTCTGCACCGCTGAATGAATGTACAATGAGCCCAGGGAGCGGGAGGGGGACTCTCGGGGTCGGAGTCTCCAGGGAAGGTATACACATCTCTCTCAGGCTCCGTGGTTTCGTTTCCCTTGGGCCTCTTCTCTCCCTCATTGTTATCAGCCTCCTCCTCCTCCTCCTCCTCCTCCTCCTCCTCCTCCTCCATTTGGCAACCTTCCTTTGGTTTTACTTTGGACAGAAACAGCTTGGCTCCCTCAGATACGTTCCACGCGTCGCGGTCTGCCACTGGGAAGAGAAAACAGAGAAGTTATGAATGGAAGGAGCCTTTAAGATAAAAAAGAAGGATATCAAGTGTGCAGGCAGATTTGGGTTCTTCCTTATGCTTACAGTCTATCGGGCCAAGCTGAGATGTATTTGGCTCCTCTGTCTTTGTGCTCTCATTGTTTCTGTCGTGCCCCACCACAGGAGGGGACGAGTTAGTCTTGCTACGCAAGTGCTGCTTTTCAGGTTCCTGGTCATCTTCACTATCAAGTCTGGACAGCATCGGAAAGGAAACAGCATTACGCGACATTTCTAACAAGTGAAAGCAGAATCTCTGCCTGAAAACACGTCAAAATGACAGACCTGCAAGCTGTTATTTCTTATTCTCACACTGAAGTTATGTCTGTTTCTCTGGAAAAGATGTGAGTTTTAGCAAACTGTTATCATTCTTGTATAGGGGGAAAACGCTCTTTAAACCAATCTCAACCGTCTCGGGCTAAATAGATAACGGAAGTAGCAGAATGGGAGGATAAAGCCTGACATCCAGCGCGTCTGTCGGGCTTTATACCCACACTGTACATCCGGTAAGCCAGACTAAGTATTCATAGTCTCAGTATATTTAAATTGGATGACTTTTAAGCCAAAAAAATATGGGATACATTATTTCTCCCCCATAATCAAATTCCTTGCAGCATGGAAAGGGCCTTCAAACACGATTTACATCTAAAAGTTGGAAAATGAAAGAGTAACATGCTTTTTTTTTTATGGTTCTGAATACAACAATACATAGAAAGCTTCCTGGAAATATGCATTTGTTCACTTTCTCCGTTTGTGTCCGTCCAGACTACAAAGCAACCACGGAGTTTTCCAACCAAAACGGGGGCAGCAGAGTTTCCAAATGTTAAAGTTATTTAAAGCTGGTTAAAGTTAAAATACTTTTTAGGCACCAACCAAATTGCCTCCATAGTATCAGGTAGGGCTGGGCGATATGGAGACCAAATACCTCGATATCGATACCGCAACGTTATTGTAGCGTTGACTATTGGTGCTTTCACAAAATGTTTACACAATGAGATTTTTGATAATTAATCATCAGTAATGTGGGTATAATGACTAAGTGGGTAAAGGCGAATAATATAACAGTTACAACAGTCTGGTAGGTTCAGATAATGACATCACTTTACTGTAATGCAGCCTTTAAAACCAGGAAAAGACACTAATACCATATTATGATATCGATGTAATATCCATATATTGCCCAACTCTAGTATCAGGTATCGAAAAATGCCTTGTCAGTCAATACCAAATTTCAATACCTAAGGAGCAAATCTCATCAGTGTCAGTGAGCCAATCAGCACGCAGCATGCTTCTACCAAGATCTAATCATGTCTGTGATTGGCTGTCTAACGTTACACGTCGTAGAGGAGCTGATAGATTAAAAGATTTGTGCCGTAATATGTAATGTAAGTAAGTAATGTATGTAAGTTTTATAAAATTGCTATGGAGAAATATATCAACTTTGAATTGCCCTGTTGCTGAAATGTGCTATACACATAAAGCTGCCTTGCCTTGCCATTAAGGAACCGGTATCAAAGTCACGGTATTGGTATCGGGATCGAATATTTTTGATATATTATAGGTGTAAACTTAGCAAAAGATATTTTTTTTCAAACCAAAACGTAGTTGTGTAGATGTAGCCGGTTAGCTTAGCGTAACACAAAGGCTCAGAAACAAGAGGCCTCCTCCTCCTCCTCCTCCTCCTCCTCCTCCTCCTCCTCCTCCTCCTCCTCCTCCTCACCTGAGTCCAGAAGGAGATCCTGGGCTGTGAGCAGCCAGACCGTGAGGGTTAGAAAAGTGCTGTAGCTCCTCCTCTGACACGTAACAGCACACAAAACACACAGGAAGACACAGGAAGACAGAGGAAGACACAGCAACATCACTTCACAGCTCAACAGTTACAATCAGGGCTTTAAATTAGGGGTGCACCATTCAGAAAATGTCACGATTCAATATCCATTTTTAGGCTCACGATTCGATTCAAAAATCGATTCTCGATTCCAAAAAATTATTCACAGTATGTAAATGTAGTTACTTTTCCCATGTGTGTATGTATTTATATATATATATATACACATCCCTTCGTACATTCATGTGGATTTTTTATTTAGTATCTTTTATTGTCCATATTATTCATGTGGATTTGTTATTTTTAAAATCTCTCTCTCTCTCTCTCTCTCTCTCTCTCTCTCTCTCTCTCTAATAATTGGTACATTCTGTGGAATGGAGATATTGTACGTTTGTAACCCTGTGGGTAAGATGGTGGTAGGCGGGTGAGTCGGGTTTTTAGTATTAACCTTGTTCAAAAATCAATAAAACATATTTGAAAAAAAAATACTCTACTAGCCATGTTGGCTGGTGACGAAAAACAAGTGAATTTGAAGCCCTGGTTGCAATCCACAGTCAAAGATACAGTGCTACTGAGAGAGACTTCTGACTACATGCAGACTGAGAAACATTGAAAAGGCGATGACAATGATGGGGACACCGATGGCATCGTATGTTAGCTAGATTCACTACGGTAGACATGAGCGTAGCGCTCAATGGTGTTTTAAAGGCCCGGACACACAAGCCGATAATCGGCCGTCTGACAGTCTGGCGAGGTCGGTGACTCGAGTCTGGTCGGTGTGTTCCGTGCCGTCGTCCGTCCGAGGGGCCGTCGGCCTTCATTTAGGCTGATTTGACATGTATAATTGGCGGGGCGGGCACTGCCGGCAGTCAGACTCAATGACCCATCTGATTGGTGGAGAGCTAACCAGGAAACGGGGAGCGGGATGAGCGTGACTAGAGTCTCTCAAAATCTGATGAAAATCTTTAAAACTGACCTTTGTTGATCTGAAATGAAGACAGATTCAGCAACTGCACGGCCTATTTCTCTCTTCAAATGTTTTCAGAAACACGTTTCGGTGAACTATTTTAGTCCAATATGAGATCGTATTCTGAACGAGCCGCCATGACAGTCTGGCTGTGAATTTCAAGAGAAACCAGACCCACGTGGCGCGTTCGTCCAATCAGCTGCCGGTTTTCATTTTTGGGCGACAATCCAGATTAGCGCCGCCTGCTGTTATGGAGACGTATTACGTCTGGTCTCTTCGGTGTTCTGAGGAACTTTCTGGATCAACTCGGGGAGACTGATCAGTCACACTGGCTTTACTGCCGACGGTCGGCCGTCTGGTCGGTGTGTAACGGCCGTCTGTCTGGTTGGTGTGTAATGGCCGTCTGGTCGGTGTGTAACGGCCGTCTGGTTGGTGTATAATGGCCGTCTGTCTGGTTGGTGTATAACGGCCGTCTGGTCGGTGTGTAACGGTCGTCTGTCTGGTCGGTGTGTAACGGCCGTCTGGTCGGTGTGTAACGGCCGTCTGGTTGGTGTGTAACGGCCGTCTGGTCGGTGTGTAACGGCCGTCTGGTCGGTGTGTAACGGCCGTCTGGTTGGTGTGTCAGGGGCTTAAAAGAGAGGCAAACATTGTCAGATTTTACTATACAGATTTGCTATAGCTTAGCGCCGCCTGCTGTTATGGAGACGTACAGTTGTGTTCAGAATAATAGCAGTGTGTTTAAAAAAGTGAATAATGCTCAAAATCCTAGAATAACTTTTAATTCCATAATATCAATGCATTGGGAACACTGCACATTCAATTCCAAATCAAAGCATGACCAAAATTGATCAAGTTGGTGTTATACCTTTACAGAAAGTGAAGAAAAAGGAATATTAGGCTATTCAAAAAAATAGCAGTATTTGCATTTTTCTTTACAAACCCAAACATTTACTGTATGAACTGAAAAATGTCTCAAGGCTTGGCTTTACTTTGAATCACTGCACTAATATTTAGTTGCATAACCAGGGTTCAAAATTAACTTTTTCGTCCACCAGCCAAATGGCTATTCAATATTCAAATTTCACCAGCCACTCAATAGATTACCATTGTTTTTTTGGCTGGTGAGTGTAGCAAATCTACCAGCCACTTGCATATTTTACCAGCATTTGTAGATTGAATAATATGATAATTTGGAACCCTGTGCATAACCATTATTTCTGAGAACTACTTCACATCTGTGTTGCATGGAGTCGACCAACTTCTGGCACCTGTGAACAGGTATTCCAGCCCAGTACCATTGAACGACATTACCCACAATTCCTCTGCATTACTGGGTTTGGCCTCAGAAACAGCATTGTTGATGTCACCCCACAAGTTTTCTATGGCAGGGGTTTTCAAATGTTTTGTGTGTGTGGACCACTATTTGTAATCAAGAATTTCCGCGGACCACCTCATAATACACATAATAAAATATGTCTCCACACAGTCCTGCCTGAATTAATCTGCACCTCTTAATGAATAGGCCTACTAGCACTAAAACTATAACTGGTCATCTCATCAGTACAACAGGCTCGTTAAAAGAGAGTTTACTGCAAACAGCTGCCACTTATTTAATTTATTCATTTACTCAAGCGCCTGAAGCATAATCCGGTTCATCTGAACAACAGGCTTATTTCCATAGCAATGGAGTATTACATCTATAGAGTAATAAGAACACATGGATATAGTCAAAATTTCCAAACTTTGACGATGTTAGGGTTAGGCCCGAGCGCCACTAGCCTATTTTAGTAATCACACAATAACTAGACATTTAAATCAATCAAGAACATATTCTTAACTTGTATGGGAATTTCCTGGTAAAATGAAAGTTAAAAAAACTATTATTTTATATTGCTTTTCCACGGTCCACCTGCAGTACCCTCACGGACCAGTAGTGGGAATGACTGTTCTATGGGATTGAGGTCTGGGGATTGGGCTGGCCGCTCCATAACATCAATCTTCTCATCTGGAACCAAGACTTTGCTCTCTTACTGGTGTGTTCTGGGTCATTGTCTTGTTCAAAGACCCATTTCAAAGGCATTTCCTCTTCAGCATAAGGCAACATGACCTCTTCAAGTATTTTGATGTATTGAAACTGATCCATGATCCCTGGTATGTGATAAATAGACCCAACAGCACAGTATGAGAAACATCCCATAACACCACCATGCTCTACTGTCTTCACAGTGGACTGAGGCTTGAATTCAGTACATGGGGGTCGTCGGACAAACTGTCTGCGGCCCCTAGACCCAAAAAGAACAATTTGTCTCTCATCAGTCCACAGAATGTTGCCCCATGTCTCCTTTGGCCAGTCAATGTGTCCTTTGGCAAATGTCAACCTATCCAGTTCATGTCTTTTTTTCACCAATGGGACTTTGCAGGGGCTTCTAGCTGATAGCTTAGCATCACATAGCCTTCTTCTGATCGTAACAGTACTCACAGGGAACTTTAAGTCTCCTCTGATTTTCCTCGAGCTGATCATTGGTTGAGCCTTTGCCATTTTGGCTATTCTTCGATCCATTCGAATGGTAGTTGACCGTTTTTTCCCACGTCGTTCAGGCTTTGGATGCCATTTCAAGGCATTTGAAATCATTTTGGCTGAGCAGCCTATAATGTTCTGCACTTCTTTATGTTTTCCCCTCTCCAATCAACTTTTTAATCAGAGTCTGCTGTTCCTCAGAGCGATGTCTGGAACGACCCATTTTGCTGAGTATTTCAGTGTGAAATGCACTATAACCAGCATGCACAACATTAGCTTCCTTCCTTAAATATGGGCCATAACTGACACCTGTTTCTTCACAGAATCAATCACCTCACTAACTGAACACAGCACTGCTATTATTTTGAACATGCCCCTTTCAATTACAGATTATTACACAGAATGAGCAGCATGATGTCATGACTGTTGGGTCTGTTGGTTTTCTATGACTCTACAACACTTACTAGGAAATTATTTCCCATGTAGAAATATCACTTCTACCAAAAAAATTGATATATGAGGTTAGTGATGTTGGACTGCTATTATTTTGAACACAACTGTATTACGTCTCGTCTCTTCGGTGTGTGACCAATTTGGGGAGACTGATCAGTCCAACTGCCTTTTCTGCAGAGGGTCGGCCGTCGGCTCTGTGTGTCTGGGCCTTTAAGCCCCCAACATCTCCTTCCAGGCAGCGCTGGGACCGTTGGCTTCAAGGCACCTAACCCTCAGCAGTATATTTTAAATAAGGGCGATGGTTAATTTCTACCTGCAGAGGGGGTCCTATATATATATGTTTTTAACTTTTTTTTAATAATATTTTAAAGATGCCTTGGTTGTCCTTTATAACTTTTATTCTGCCTTATCTATAATTTAATAATTTGATTGTTGATTGCATTGTTGTCAGAGGGCAACAGGAGGGATAAGAGGATGGAAGAATGAAGGGGGGCCGTTGATCCAGGAGTGGGCTTGTGAGACAGCTAGGGGTGGCAGCGTTTGAAAAGATGTCATCTAACCGGTTTTCCAGATTGGATGTCTAGACTAGAAAATGGGGAAAGTACCTGAACTCTGTGGAAGCTCCTAAGAAGCTCTGTGCTGGGGAGAGACGTGTCTGATGGGCTTATGGTGTTGTCATTTGTCACGTTATTTTTAATCTATTGATTCGTGTTCACGGGGACGGTTTTCTCGTTTTTTTCATGGTGGCCAGCACGAAATGGGAACCATCTATTCAGAGGTTGGGTTTAGGAAAAAAACAACAGGGGAAGGACGCCTCACACACCGGGAGACGATCCCCGGTCTCCTGGGTGAAAGTCCTGTGTTTGACCCGTCCTCCCCCCCGACCAACCTCCCTACGCGGACTTTCGGCTTTTCATACCCGTGAACACGAATCAATAGATTAAAAATAACGTGACCATTTCACGAACTGCCGTGAGACTGGTAGCTCAGTCCATAGGGAGATGGGTTGGGAACCAGAGGGTCGCTGGTTCAAGTCCCAGTACAGTGTGGATTGGTAGCTGGAGAGATGCCAGTTCACCTCCTGGGCACTGCCAGGTGCTCTTGAGCAAGGCACCGTACCCCCCCAACCACTCAGGGTGCTGGTCCAGCACTGGCAGCCCACTCACTCTGACATCTCTCCATTAGTGCATGTATAGGTACTGAGCATGGTCAGCCCCCCCACTCTGACATCTCTCCATTAGTGCATGTATAGGTACTGAGCATGTGTGTGTGTGTGTATTTCAGGCCTGTGTGTAGTGATTTCTAACAAAACAGAGTGTAAATTGTAATTTCCCCACTGGGGATCAATAAACAGAATACATTAAATTAAATGTATACATATGTGTACGGTCTATTTTGTTGCTATGCTGTTGAATGGTCTGAAATATTGTAGTATCACAGCATCATCTTTTGATTTTTGTGGGGATGTGTTCACATACACTACCGGTCAAAAGTTTGGGGTCACTTAGAAATGTCCATTCCCCTCCATTATAGACAGAATACCAGCTGAGATCAGTTGCATTGTTTTTTTAATCAGAGCAGCAGTTTTAGGATGACATTATGTGTGTGTGTTATGTTTACATAATGTCTAAAGGGTTCTCGACATTTTGGTCTAAACGTCATACCCAAATCAAAAGTGGTACAGCTCCCATATACTCTGACACTCTCTGGTGAGCCTGATATAATATATATAATATCACTGGAAAGGTGATTGATGTGTGTGTGTGTGTGTGTGTGTGTGTGTGTGTGTGTGTGTGTGTGTGTGTGTGTGAAAGGTGATTGATGTGTGTGTGTGTGTGTGTGTGTGTGTGTGTGTGTGTGTGAAAGGTGATTGATGTGTGTGTGTGTGTGTGTGTGTGTGTGTGTGTGTGTGTGTGTGTGTGTGTGTGTGTGTGAAAGGTGATTGATGTGTGTGTGTGTGTGTGTGTGTGTGTGTGTGTGTGTGTGTGTGTGTGTGTGAAAGGTGATTGATGTGTGTGTGTTTGTGTATTTGTAGTTTTTTGGCTTTTTTCTTTGCACTTTTCAAATGGAAATAAAAAAACTCACAGATATATCTGTAGAAAAACAATCATATAAAATCCATTTTTGAGTCTTTTGGTTTCTGGATGTTTTCTGCAGTAAGCTGAGACATGTGGCTATGGCCCTGTGTTGTCTGTCACCTGCCAGATGTGTTTGCAGCAGTGTATTCTAATCATTTTACAGATGGATGACTTGGATGGAAATAAAAAACCTCCATTCTAGCCTCTGTAACTCTGAGTCAGTAAGGTCCAGAGGGTCAGAGTATATGGGAGCTGTACCACTTTAATTTGGGTATGATGTTTAGACCAAAAAACATGGATTTCAAGCCTTTCTTCAGCCACTTCTGTCAACAACAGTCAAGAACCCTTTAGACATTATGTAAACACATAATGTAATCCTAAAACTGCTGCTCTGGTTAAAAAAACAATGCAACTGATCTCAGCTGGTATTCTGTCTGGAATGGACATTTCTAAGTGACTCCAAACTTTACGGGTAGCGTACGTATGTTGTTAAAAAAACAAATAATTGTTTAAACATTTTTTAAATTTGGCAGGAAAGAGACAATTATATTGTTAATCGCAATTATTTCTGAGACAAGTAATTGTACAGTGAAATTTGGAATTGTTACAGCCCCCCCAGCTTACGGCCGTGTGTAGATATAAAGCCAAGTGTTACCATCTTGTGTTTCTTTCTCAGAGTCCGAGTCCCAGCTCAGGGAGGAAGGAAAGGCTGAGGACCTGGCTCTCCTCTGTGCAGTCTTCCCTGGCTCTGCACCGGGCCGGGGGCCTTCACTCGGCTCGGGGCCCTCATCGCTGGCGATGCCCCACGAGCGTTTGGCAGACATCCGGCCGTCCCTCACATTCAGAGAACATGAGGACTAGAGGCGATGATAAAAAAAATACAACAACATACAAATGTTATTGTCAGATGATGGAAATGAGAGCAATGCAAGGTTATTTTACATTAAATTTGACATTTTTCAATTAGTTTTTTTATTTTAGTCTTACTTTTGTTTTCAGAGTGTGTTTGCTAGTTGCAGTTTAGTTTCTGTTTTTCATGCTACGTTTACACGTGGCCGGCTATTTTCATAAACGGACATTTCAACCTCTGTGTTTTCAAAAAATAGTATCGTACACAGCTGTCAGTTTTTAGAAAAGTCTTCGTTTACACGTTCCCTGTGTATATATGCCGTCAAGAGCACGCCAAACCTGTAGCTGGCAGTGTAACGAGAAGCTCAAGCCCACGTTAGCCAATCAGAATCCAGAAAATAGCAAAGAATCACTTCCTCTCTCTTCTCTTCCTCGGCTGCCTAAACCTCCGTTTGTCTCAGTTTACGTGCAAACTAAGTTTTCCAAATTCCAAGTTTTTAGAAAGATTCAGGTTTTCAGAGGAGAATTCTCCGTTTGCGTGTAAACGAAGGGCACAAACGAAGGGACATGTCTGTTTTTCAAAATAACCATGTACGTGTAAACAGCATTTATGTGGAGGTGGGCGTGGTCTGGAGAAAGGTGTGGGGATAGATCAGGAGAGCAGAGCAAGGTGACTGAATTGTCTCAGCTGATGATGGTTGTGCTAATTAAAAGTCTCCCTTTATATCTGGTAGCGGGCTGGAGAATTTGGATGACTGCCACACACCACAGGGACTAGGGTTGCACGATTTTGACAAAATGTGATATTGCGATATTGATTATGAATATTGTGATATTGATTTTTTTTAAACATATGTAACATTACTAAACTTATGGGAAAATGCATCAAAATAGATTCATAACATATTAGACGGGTCCAACATGAATAAATAAATATATAAATAAGGACCATGTCTACAGAACAGGACATGTTCTACTGGTTGGACAGTATAAATATATAAATTAGGACCATGTCTATAGGTCTAAAAGTTAAAAATTGGCTGGTAGATTTGCCTCAACCCCCAGTAATGACAACTATGATCCTTCTTGACTACTATCACCTCTCTCTGATGAAAACAAGGACTGACGACAGCGTGCTCTGTGTTTACTACTAGAGAGACTAGAGAGATGTTCCCTCATCTCCGTTCGTTTTCATTTTTTGGGCGACAATACAGATTAGCGCGGCCTGCTGTTATGGAGACGTATTACGTCTCGCGCACGCGCAGAACGTACGCTCAAGTCAGCGTTGCTTCGGTGTGTTCTGAGGCTCTTTTTTGAGAGACGGGAGCCGACTGATCAGTCTGACTGCCTTTTCTGCTGACAGTCGGCCGTTGGGTTGGTGTGTCAGACCCTTAAGCATGCATGGGCCAGTCAGGGCCGGCCCTAGACTTTTGGGGGCCCTAAGCAGGATTTGGGTTGGGCACTCTCCACATTGTAACGTGTTGCCACTGCACTTGGCACTAAACCAACTTGTGTATTGTAAATATTAGCTTAAGCACTCATAATGTACAAATACGCATTTAGAGACGAATGTGAGACCTATTAGCAGCAACACTATCTTTAAATAGACCGGCTCTGTTATGAGCTCTATTGGGGGACATTTCATGCGCTCTTGGGGGCCCTCTGGTAGCCACGGGGCCTTAAGCAGACGCTTAGTTCGCTTATGGGTCGGTTACCGGTTTAAAGGTATACCACGGTCTGAAAAAGTCACAAGTTCAAAACCACTAACATTTTATCATCATACCGTTCCTGTTTTTCAAGGACAGAAAGTGCAGTTTAGTAATCCCTCTCCCTGCCAGTGTGTTTAAAAATAAAATGTACCCAGACATTTCAAAAATAATAAAAACCTATAATTGCAATACCGTGAAACCGTGAGGTATTTTTGCTGAACGTTATCTTACTGTCAGAATCACGCCTACCTGTAAGGTGTAGCTTGAGAAGGTAGAGGGGACGGGGTTTTGTGCTGAGTTGTAGGCTGGGGGCCCATTGCTGGTCCCTGGGGTTAGGGGTCGCCCGTCTGGCTCCATGCTCCCCCCCCAGAGAACAGTATGGAGTCCCGCTGGCGACCAGCCTCCCTACATTGTGCAGCTGCCTCTTCTTGTGTAAACTTAAACACACAACAACAACAACAACAAAATAAAAGTTTCTCACAGCTAAGGCCTCCTGCGCACTGGCTGCGTGGCGTGAGCGTGGCGTGTCAGCTGCATGGCGTTTTCTATGTCTTTACACCAGAAAGGTGTCTGACGCGGCGCTGCTGCTGCTAGCCTTGTCTGGACACATGGATGTTTCTCATAAACATAAACATAAATATATTCTGATCTGATTACAGCAAAGACAACGTGGGCAATATTTACGGCAAAATAGGCTCCAGAATATTTCCTTCTGTGTTGACAGGTGCAATATTTAAATATTTATATCTGAATTTATATCAAAACCTCGAGACTTTCAAACATCAAAATGTCATTTATTAATATGTATTTGTGTCAAAATGACATATAAACATCTTTTCCTATTCTATGTTGCCTGGAAACGCTTCCAACACGCTTCCAAGAAGGATTTGGGGGTTGGGGTTGGGGGGGTTAGTGCGCGGAAGGGAGAAGGGGAGGGGACGGGATGAGGAGGAGGGAGGGGCGAGCTAGTCTCCGTTTTGTTTGAAAATACTTTGAACGTCAACAAGAAGTAACGTCACCCAACATCGCTTAGAGCACCTTTAATAAATCAAATATAATTGAGTAGATGTTCTTTTGGGGGATTTGTCAGCTAAATATTAATTCTGTGAACTCTACTAAAAAAAAGGTTTCAAGATCAGTCATGCTGTTTACGCCAAATCCCTACCCTACCTATGTTATGGAACTTAGAAATAGTAAAATCTGACAATGTTTGCCTCTCTTTTAAGCCCCTGACACACCAACAGACGGCCGTTACACACCGACAGACGGCCGTTACACACCGACCAGACGGCAGTTACACACCGACCAGACGGCCGTCACACACCGACCAGACGGCCGTCACACACCAACCAGACGGCCGTCACACACAGACGGCCGTCACACACCAACCAGACGGCCGTCACACACCAACCAGACGGCCGTCACACACAGACGGCCGTCACACACCGACCAGACGGCCGTCACACACCGACCAGACGGCAGTTACACACCGACCAGACGGCCGTTACACACCGACCAGACGGCCGTTACACACCGACCAGACGGCAGTTACACACCGACCAGACGGCCGTTACACACCGACCAGACGGCCGTTACACACCGACCAGACGGCAGTTACACACCGACCAGACGGCCGTTACACACCGACCAGACGGCCGTTACACACCGACCAGACGGCCGTTACACACCGACCAGACGGCAGTTACACACCGACCAGACGGCCAGACTGATCAGTCTCCCCGAGTTGGTCCAAAAAGTTCCTCAGAACACCGAAGAGACCAGACGTAATACGTCTCCATAACAGCAGGCGGCGCTAATCTGGATTGACGCCCAAAAAATGAAAACCGGCAGCTGATTGGACGAACGCGTCACGTGGGTCTGGTTTCTCCAGAAATTCAAAGCCAGACTGTCATGGCGGCTCGTTCAGAATACGATCTCATATTGGACTAAAATAGTTCACCGAAACGTGTTTCTGAAAACATTTGAAGAGAGAAATAGGCCGTGCAGTTGCTGAATCTGTCTTCATTTCAGATCAACAAAGGTCAGTTTAAAAGATTTTCATCAGATTTTGAGAGACTCTAGTCACGCTCATCCCGCTCCCCGTTTCCTGGTTAGCTCTCCACCAATCAGATGGCTCATTGAGTCTGACTGCTGGCAGTGCCCGCCCCGCCGATTATACATGTCAAATCAGCCAAAATGAAGGCCGACGGCCCCTCGGACAGACGACAGCACGGAGCACACCGAACAGACTTGAGTCACCGACCAGACTGTCCAACGGCCGATTATCGGCGTTATTATATGACGGAGTAAACTACGTCGGCTCTGCAGTTTTGTTGAAGTCACCGTGAGTCACAGCGATGCTGATAAAGTGGTTTCAAGTGTGGTTACAGATTTTCAAAACTTCACGCAGACAGCTTTTGCTGCGATAATATATTAATGGCGAGCCGAAAGCAGTCGCGGTGCTGTTGTTTTACACTTCCTCTGAGACAAGCAGGCACAACAGTGGGTTCTCTGCCCTGGTGTCTGACTGACAGGCTGTAAGGAAAAGGTAACTTCTACAGCATCTTTCAGCAACAAGGCAATTCAATGACATTTCTTTGCACTTAAGTTAGTTCTTCACTAGTTCAATGTTGAGTTTGTTCTGAGTTTGCACTAAAGTCTTTGTTGTTTACATTCCTTTGCATTTTAGTTAGTGCAATACACAATGTCATGTGTTTATTTATTTATTATTTATAATATGTTCATGTTGTGGCAAAAAGGTTTCTCTTTTTTTGTTAATTTTAAAAATTATCTGTCTGACTGGATCACCCCTATCCAAAAGCACAACCAGTTTTATTAATGTTATCTGAGTGAGCAGTGTTACCAGAATTTTTTTAATTTTGATAACTTTTTTGATTCACAATTAAGGTAGAAAATAAAAGTTTTGTGTTTAATGTATTTTTGTTGATGTTGAAATGGATTTTAAAACATATGGTATCGAAAAAAGTATCGTTAAGGAACCGGCATCGAAACTGAGGTATCGTAATTTGGCACAGATCGAAAGATTTTGAACGATGCCCAGCCCTAGGTTGGTGTGTCATGACCTTTAGATGGCAGGAGTGAAAACTAGTCCTCCTCACCATTAGTCTGTGTTCTGGTTTCAGAATGAAGACAGATGGAGAACAGTTAGATATGAAACATGATATCGGCTCTACAGGATTATGCTTCTCCTCGGCAACTATCATGTTTTTCCCAAATGATGTGGAGATTTTTAGGTTATCAAATGGCTTGAACTTTTGCACATCCCTCAACATTTTTGCACATTCTGCACTCATCCATACAGCCCCTTTTTTCTAAATGTTAAATAGTTATAAGTACGTGTTATGTGTTTCTGTATTTGTTGTTTTCTTATTAAATTTTAACCTTCTGAGGACAAAAGAGGCACCGGCTCAAAAAGCGATTTTACAAAATTTCATTTTAGACATTTATTTACTATTTTATTCATATATATTAAGCTACTTTTTGTGAAAACAAAACTTTTGTAAACTCATTTCAAGCACCACAACAATTGAGATTAGGTTTGTGAGATTTGAGAAATTTCCAAAAGCGAAAACATTAACTTTTCAGCTTTAGGGCCAAATGATCTCTTCACACGTTGCTCTGGAATACATTTGGGCATCACTAAACAGACAGCTGAGTTTGTTCTGAACATTTTGATATGAAACACAAATGGGTATCCAGTTATATGCAAATATCCTTAAAATGTGAATTTAAAAAGAAATGTAAAAATGTCCCTTAGAGGGTTAATGTTTAATATGTTTACGTATGCACCAACAACCACGACAGAGTCCTTGTGAGTGCTACTTACTTGTAAATTGCTAAATCCTTTTCTGATTCTGATTGAAAAATAGTGCACATAGCTGCCGTAAAATGGAGCATGCCCCCCACCCAGATTTTGGGCTGAGCCCCCCATGTCTCCAACTTCTTGCTCCGCCCCTGGTAACAGCTTAAAAGTTTCACCTTTTTTACACCCACAGCCAACTCTCACTATAGCAATTTACATACAAATCTTAATTCTTATAACACCCAGCACATTGTAAAGAAAAATCAGAAAACATATGAGAGAATATGAAAGTGTCAGATCTGCAGAATGTGTCGTGTTTGTTGTCTGTATTTATTTTGCCAGCTGCAGTTATCTGACCTATTTTCCCCACATGTCTCGGTCTTAAAGAATAAAATAGGGCGCCCAAAATGGTTACATAAATAAGTGGCCTTTCCATTCAGGCATTCAGGCCCATGTCCTCTCCTGCTGCCCCTCTAAAAAGGCAGGAAAATGCCCGGGTGCATCAAGGTGTCCCACGGGTTGGCCTGTGTTGCTTTTTACAGGACTGGGCTGGTATCGATCCGGTCGCTGTCAGGTGACTCTAACAACAATGCATCCGTGCACAATGCTATTTTTTAAAAGCCAAAACGCCCATAATATGCAGTTGTTGTTTTTTTTAGTGCTAGTACTCACTGAAATCGGCCTGGTTTGCGGGTCGCAGTGAAAAGCGGTCTGCTTTAAGCACCGTTCGCCATAGTTTTCAGAACGGACCTGGCGCTTTTTTTCGTGCCCGGAGACGATGCTCTCCTGCGGCTCTGACCGCCGGGGGAACTTGCTCTCTCTCTGGGTCGCTGCTCAGGTTTGGTCCGTTGCTCGGCTCCCTGGAAGATGCCAGGCAGAGGACTCCATGTTATTTGGGCTCGCAAGGCAACGCCACGGCTGCGTACGTAACGTCAAAAGCACGGAGGAGTGTGACGAGAAGAGTTCCAAATAGGACACACACATAGAGTCCAGGTTAATAAGTTCAACTTTTCACGAGCTTTTCCAAATGCCTTGTCTTCTCATTTCGACGGGGCGACGCCGACGTGCGTTAAAGGCTTTTCTGTTGTCACGTTTTGAATCTTGGGGAGACTTTATTCTGCAACACGTCGAGACTGAGCACTAGGTGTGTCTCACTGAAGACGTTTAATCATCCCAGACATGATTTTAGGGAAACAATGCAAATATTAATTGCCAATTAGAGCCAGTTTAGTTTCATTTTGCGGAAGTTTTGGTGCACCTGTCCCAACACTGCAGTCCATATCTGTTCATAAAACACACAGGTGTGTCCCTAACTGTGAGGTCAGGACAGCTGGGTTGGAGTGTATTAATTTGTGTTCATAAAATGTCCTAAATGTTGGAAATCAGTAAATGCCATAACACTGAATGTTGCACGGTCATTGGCGCTCTCTGCTGGCCGGAGATGGAACTGTGTGTTTACATTACATTACATTACATGTCATTACATTACATTACATTACATTACATGTCATTTCATTACATTACATTACATTACATGTCATTTAGCTGACGCTTTTATCCAAAGCGACTTCCATTTGCTATATATCAGAGGTTGCACACCTCTGGAACAACTAGGGCTTAAGCAGTGGTGTAGTCTAATGTATTGTAGTGGGTATGCTGTACTGTATATATTGGCCAGAATCTGCCTTTGGGTGAGGGGGGGGGGGCATATCATAGTGGGGGATCTGGGTGTCCTCCCCCAGGGAAGTTTTGGTCATAAACGACTTCATTTCCTGTATTCTGATACTCTTTTATGCACCAATTTACGGTGGAAATCCCTTTATTTAGCCTATGTGAAGAGCGAAAACAGATGCAAATTTAAAATATAATGGAAAGTATGTTGTTGTGTGGCATTGGGCATTTTTAAGTGGGCATATGAAAATCCCGGAGCTTTCTTAGTGGGTATACCTGCGTATCACAAAGACTACACCACTGGGGTTAAGTGCCTTGCTCAGGGACACATTGGTTGATGTATCTCAGTGGGAATTGAACCCAGGTCTCCCACACCAAAGGCATGTGTCATATCCACCACACCATCACCACCTGTGTAGGAGCTACGTACTGTATGTTGTTTATGGTCTCATTTTATATTATTCATTGATCATTATATTGTAGGTGGTGGGCGTGTTCATCGTGGCTTGAGCGGAGGTGATGACATTATATCTGTTTGTGTACCTGTTCACCTGTTGTTTTTTTGGGGCTTTGACAGAGAGGGGGGGTGAGCCTGGGAGCGACACACTTTCTGTTGACCGCATCACTAACGCACTTATTTCGACTCACAAAGTAACTTTACATTTGGTAACTGCAGTACTAGTTATCGAGCACGTCACAGTGTGTTTATGCATCTATCAGTGTTTAGTCCCTTAAAAGTAGTAATACCACAGCAGTGGTGGAATGTATAAGTACATTTACTCCATTACTGTACTCAGGGGTGTAGCACCAAATTCTGGGCCCTGTAGAAAGGCATTTTCTATGGGCCCTCCTCACATGAGGGCCCGGAATACTCAGTCCCCTTTTTCCCCGAAGTCCAACGCCTCTGACTGTACAGGACAAATGTTGAGGTACTTGTACTTTACTTGAGTCTTATCTTTTCATGCCACTTTCTACTTCTACTCCGCTACATTTCAGAGACAAATATTGTACTTTTTACTACACTACATTTCAGATAGGGCTGCACAATTAATCGCAATTTTATCCAAATCGCAATACGGACTAGTGCAATATCCAAATCGGAGGATATATTTGTAAATATGTAAATATGTGTCAAACTCCAAATCCTATCCTACAGACAACAGAAAACATCTTTGTTTGGTACAGATCCTCGCAGAAATCACACTATCCTCATTTTCATTTTGTAAATTTTAATATTTTTGAATGAAAACGAGAATAACGATACAAACATGATCATTCTCTCCAATATCTGCATTTCACAGGAATCACACAAGATTTCATGCAACAGTGTGTCGGTGTTCACAAGAAAGTGGCAACAATCAGAACATATGAATGAGACAAATACTGATTGTGCTTCTGGTTTATTGAAGGCTCTCTTCCTCTTGTCAAGCAGATCGTTTTCATTTCTTTACCTCCTAAAAAGAATTAAAAAAATAGGGGATCAAAATGAATTCAGATTAGGAAAAAAAGTGAAACAGTTATGCAGTGGTGGAAGAAGCATTAAGGTATTTTACAAAGTAATACATCAATGTAAAAGTACAGTATATTCAGTAAAATAATGAAGGGTAGAACTGCTTTTTTATTAAATTTATATATATATATATATATATATATATATATATATATATATAGTGAATGTAAGCTGGGCTTTTATTGTGAAGGGTAGACACGGAAGTAATTGCAAAAAAAAAATTCTCAACCGGTTATTGCTCGGTCGCTTAGTTTAATTCACAGTTTATTAATGTCCAATATCCAACGCTGTCCTAACTGCTTCAAAATCCAAAGCCCAAGTTGATTGGGTACTCAGGAAACCAATGAGAATGAACGGTTCACAAGATGTATTTCAAAGACACAAATACACACACACACACATACAGAGAGAGAGACACACACACACACACATACAGAGAGACACACACACAGACACAGAGAGAGAGACACACACACACACACACACACACAGAGACACACGCACACACACAAACACACACACACACACACGCACACACACACACAGAGAGACACACACACAAGCACACGCACACACATAGACACACACAAACACACACACAAACACACAGACAAACACACACACACAGACACACACACACACACACACACACACAGACAAACACACAACAAATGTTTGTTTCACTATCTTTGTGGGGACCCGTCATTGACATAATGCATTCCCTAGCCCCTTACCCTAACCTTAACCATCACCACTAAATGCCTAACCTTAACCCTTACCCTCACCCTAACCATAACCTAATTCTAACCCTAATCCTAAAACCAAGTCTTAACCCTCAAACAGACCTTTAAACTTGTGGGGTCCAGCATTTTGGCCCCACAAAGCTGTCGGGACCCCACAAGTATACTGGACTCCCCGGTTTTTGGACCCCACGAATATAGTAAAACAAGCACACACACACACAGACACAAACACACGCACAGACACACACACACAAACACACGCGCACACACACACCGACATGCACACACACACACCAGACACACACAAACACAAGCACACACGCACACACACACACACACACACACCAGACACACACACACACACACACACACACAAACACAAGCACACACACACACACACAGATGTCCTGATGTATTAGAGAGGTGTACGTACTCCATAGTGTCCCCAGCCTCTGATCTCGTTGTAGAGAGCGTCCCCGGGACAGGAAGTGTTCACCACCTGTCTGTGCCCCTGCAGGGTGAAGGTGGCTACCAGCCGCCCGCCCCCGATGGCGCAGGACGCCAGCTGATCTCTCACCAGCCCCATGGCATGCTGGGAGGGCAGAGTGGAGGCGTAGTCTCCGATGAAGGAAACCCCGTAGCCTATGGAGTTGTGTCCGAGTGTGTGGGCGCCTCGCCACAGCCAGCCACGGCCCTCGTAGATGTTCCCGTCAGAGCCGGCGACGAAGCTACGGGAATACAGAGTCATCTTACTGTACGTACACACCACCGCCGACTTGAGCTGCAAAGAAGCTCTGGCCGCCCGGTCAAGGACGCTTGTCAGAAAGTCCGGGGAAGCTGTTTGAGGCTTTGGCCGCTCTGAAGCAGCGTGAAGGATGTCTATATTCTGATTGGTTGCCGCTGCTTGCCGCTGAACCGCGTGTTAGCTCATTACCATAAAGTTGACCTACTTTCAACTTTCTGATTGACGCTCTGGTCGCTCAAAACGTGACGCCGACATATTTTCCGCTCCTTGCAGCTGAGAGAAGCAGCTTCCATTGAAAATGAATGACTTCCTGTGTCTTTAGAAGATCAAGTCGGCGGCGGTGTGTACGTACAGTAAGACATTTGTAGGCAGGGTTATTATAGTGAACTATCTCCACAGCTCTGCGGAGGAAGGTCTGGCTAGTCCACACTAGAGTCCGGATCGGGCCGCATTTTTCTGACCGAGCCCGGCCCGAGTCCAACAGGCTTTAAAGTGCCCATATTATGAAAAAAATCACTTTTCTAGGATGTGGGGAGTTATTTTGTGTCTCTGGTGCTTCCAAACGCATACAAACTTTGATAAAATCCATCCATGGTGTTTAGAGTGAGATACAGTTTCTGAAAGTGTCCTGCCTTCAGTCTCTGGGTGAGCTGGTCAAAATCTGCACGGCTTTCTACGTCACTGCATTACGACTCAAGTCTGTTCGGTGTGTTCGTGCCGTCGTCCGTTGGAGCAGCCGTCGGCCTTCATTTTGGCCGACCTGACATGTTCAGTCGGAGACAGGGCAGTCGGGACTATTAAAATCTTTAAAATCTTTTAAACTGACCTTTGTTGATCTGAAATGAAGACAGATTCAGCAACTGCACGGCCTATTTCTCTCTTCAACTGTTTTCAGAAACACGTTTCGGTGAACTATTTTAGTCCAATATGAGATCGTATTCTGAACGAGTCGCCATTAATGGCCGGTTGAAAAATCCAAAATCTGGAAGCAGCAGCCAGACCCAAGTGCGTGTTCATCCAATCAGCTGCCGGTTTTCATTTTTGGGCGACAATACAGATTAGCGCCGCCTGCTGTTATGGAGACGTATTACGTCTCGTCTCTTCGGTGTTCTGAGGAACTTTTTGGACCAACTCGGGGAGACTGATCAGTCACACTGGCTTTACTGCCGACGGTCGGCCGTCTGGTCGGTGTGTAACGGCCTTTAGTCGTGCAACACAAAACTCAGATTGGACAGATAGTCTAGCTAGCTATCTGGATTTACCCAAGGGGGTCAGCTTCTCCTCACAACGCGTAGCTCCTATGGCGCCATTTTGATGCTACCAAGCCATCAGCTCCCGTTAGCATCCCATTGACTACCATTCATTTTGACGTCACTTTGACAGAGAATAACTTTACATCTGAAGAGTTTAAAGACTCTATTTGTCCATTGTTTATTTCTAAAGAAACACGACAATGTATAAAAGGCTCCATTACCTTGTAGCTCACGTTATGGCTCCGTAGCAGACGTTTTTATAAAAATAGGCTAACGATTGGGTCATAACCACGAGACTTACTGTCTCATAGTAGAGGAATTACCGTATAGTACAGGAGAAGCTCTCAGGCAGTTTGGACTTCCATTAGCTGTTTAAGTTTAATTACTAATGTTAACTATCATTTTAGTGATCAATAATTAGCCTGTGTCTATGTTATCTCCTTACATATACCTACGCTCTCCGTCTCTGCTAGATTGGGAATGATTGAGATTTCTCTTGGCACAGCTACCAGAAGACTTCCAACTTTCAGGCAGGTTGCTCACGTCACATCTACGTCTTCAAGCTCAGTTGGAGGCTGCTCAGTAACGCTCAGCCATCACCGGGAAAGAGACTTCTAATGTCCTTCACTGGTCTCCGTCCAGAGACACGGGATCTGTTGGTCCATTCTATATACAGTCTATGGATTTACCCTGCAGAGATCTGAGGAGCAGTTAACCATAGTCCTCAGAAATCCACCACAGTTTAGAACGCCAACACAAAGAAAGAGGAAGGGGACGGACATCCGGCCGAAATTAGGGACACCCGGCAGAATTTTTACATGTCATTTAGCTGACGCTTTTATCCAAAGCGACTTACAATTGCTATATATCAGAGGTTGCACACCTCTGGAGCAACCAGGGGTTAAGTGTCTTGCTCAGGGGCACATTGGCCCAATCCCAAAGTGAGCCCTGAGGACTGAGGACTTAACTGATCCCAGGTGCTGAGTGAGTGAGTGTGTGAGGCCACATGGGCTCAGATAGGTAGAAATGGGACTGGGACAGCACTTCACAAGATCACATGTTACCTTGGCGATTAATAACAAAGATGTTGCTGACACTTGCCGGTTTGGGAATTTTCATTTTAAGTTTGTAGCTTTCCACGCGGCCAAGGCCCAGGAGACGGCTGCCTGATTCCACGTTTTCAACCTCTTGTTTTACGAGCTGGACGACAGGCTGGTCTGTGCTCCGTGGTCGTGTGTCGTGCTGTTGTTTACATTTGTAATTTCCAGATTTCCCTACGGTCTCCGCGGTAAACATCACAACGCTTTGAACTGTGGGTAATTCCCTTTGGTGAAGTCTGCATCGATGCAGACTCACAGAAAGGGCTCGGTAAGTGTATACTCAAACTCTCATGCCCTTCAATGCAACATTGGGACAACCCTAAGCCCTTACGAATTTCGCGAGCACCAAAGTCCGTGAGTCTGTGAGTGGGATTGGGCCATTGGTTGATGTATCGCAGTGGGAATCTAACCCAGGTCTTCCACACCAAAGGCATGGGTCATATCCACTGCTCCATCACCACCCATTTGGGCAGCACCATGGGTGGTCCCGTAAATGAAATGTCATGGATACAGACTAACTCAAACTAAACTAAAATGAAATAAAAACTGATTGAAAAGTAAAAACCCATAATAACCTTGTTTGTAAGTTTGATGCTAAATTCCACGTATGTAGCCTACAGCGCCACTGTCGCACGTAATGCTTGCTCTTGGGGGAATTACTGGAATTGTTGGGTCTTTGTAAACTATAGAGTGTGGTCTAGACCTAGCCTCGTGAGACCATCCTGATCTCGCGAGCTCTAGTTTTCCACTCTCAGATCAGTCTGGCATCTTGAGACAGAACATTTGGAGCCGTTCGCTAAACGACCGACCAATCAGCGTTGGTTTTGAGGCGGGTTTAGGTGTGACGCAACGAGAAGCAACTGTTCAGTCTAAACAACGTGGCGGCTTCCACGGATGAGATGAGCGTAGCTATCGCGCAAGTTTTATCCAAATTAGAAAGTATTCCTTCATTGAAAGAAGAGCAAAACACGGCACTGGAGGCTTTTCTCAGAGGAAAAGATGTTTTTGCTCTTCTCCTGACTGGTTTCAGCAAGAGTTTGATATATCGTTGATCTGATTGGTTGATTTGGCCCGTCTATCACCAACATAGGTGGTGATAGACAGATGGTTTATCCAATCAGCTAACCAGGATTTTCGCCCCTTCCCAAAAGTTCTCCAACGAAAAGTTCCCAGATGGATTGCTTGGCATTTGCTCGGCATGGGGGAGTCAGGTTAGTCTAGACCAGGGGTCACCAACACGGTGCTCGCGGGCACCAGGTAGCCCCCAAGGACCACATGAGTAGCCCTCAGGCCTGTTCTAAAAATGAAAATTGAATATTGATATCTGTTTCCCACCTTGTTAAGTCATTGTTGATAATTATTGATAATGAGAAATCATTAATGTGATCAGTGTCTTCACATAGATGAGTATCATTAATCATTAATAATCATATATAACTAAAGGCAAACTGAGCAAATTTGTTATTTCAGAAGAGTGTATCAAACTGGTAGCCCTTCCTATGACTCAGTACCCATGAAGTAGCTCTCAGCTTCTAAAAGGTTGGTGACCCTGGTCTAGACCTACTCTATATGTAAAGTGTCCTGAGATAACTCTTGTTATGATTTGATAATATAAATCAAACTGAATTGAATTTATTTAACCCGAGACCTAAACCCTGGCTGCTCGTACCTGTATCCGATGTCGTCCCAGCCTCTGTCGTCCTGGTGGAAGCGCTGCATGGAGCGCATGTCTGCCGAACACTGCTGGAAGGTGAGACAGGGCTGGCCCGGCGTGTGAGTGTGGTGGATGTACATGAAGGAGAGAGGGAGGGACAGGTTGGTGGGGGTTCCTCTGTACGGCTCTGCACCCCACATACAGCGAGGGATGATGGGGGGGCAATCTGAAACACATTCATAATGTTTAGTTTCGCATTGCCAGACGCTGCAGAGGAAGGTCTGACTAGTCCACACAGCATTCCTGGATGGGAGAACAACCTGCTCTGGTTCATCGGCATTTCTGTAAACCAATCACAATCATCATTAGTGGGGCTAAGCTCCGGACGGAGCCACGGTGCCTCTGCTAAATAGTCTCAGGAAGGAACTTGTTTTGGTGCAACGTGTACGTTAAAAATTTGTTTTAGTCGTGCAACAGAAAACTCAGATTGGACAGATAGTCCAAGACGAATATGATTGATTTAAAGAAATGCAAACAATCCCAGAGCGTTTTTTTCCTCCTATTCCAGAATGCATCTGTGGTGTAGCCAGACCTTCCTCCACAGCGCTGTGCAGGAAGTCCTGACAAAGCGAGGCTAAGGCCGGCCACACACTGGCTGCGTGGCGTGAGCGTGGCGTGTCCGTTGCCTGGCAGCTGCGTGGCGTTTTCTATGTCTTTACACACCAGAAAGGTGTCTGAGGCGGCGCTGCTGCTGCTAGCCTTGTCTGGACACATGGATGTTTCCCATGAACATAAACATAAATATATACTGATCTGATTACAGCAGAGACAACGTCAGCCGTGGGCAGTATTGGCGGCAAAATAGGCTACGGAATATTTCCTTCTGTATTGACAGGTGAATTGTTTGAAAATCGATAAGTATTTATTATTATTTTTTTAAATTACATTTATATCTACATTAATGTCAGGCTCAAAACTCACCTTTTTACATTGGCCTTCCCGGCATCTTAATTGTCTTATCCTGCTATGTTTGTAATTAAGTGTTTGTCTTTTGATGTCGTTTTAGCCTAAATCACTGATTTGTAAGTGTATTTTATTTTATTTTATGACCCTGTGGCTAATGCGCTATGTACAGCACTTTGGTCAGCGCGAGCTGTTTTTGAATGTGCTATAGAAATAAACTTTACTTACTTACTTACTTACTTACTAATGTCAAAACCTCGAGACTGTCGTGTGAAGTGAGGATGGTGGACCCAAATGCAGAGAGCAGGCGAAGGAGTATGAGCACGAGGATTTATTAAACACAAAAAACAGGAGCAAACCAAAGGCGGTCCAAAAATGGAGCAGGCAGAAAACAACAGAACAGGCTAAACGACGAGCTGACAGGAACAAAACCAGACACAGACACAAACACTAACATACATACAAACTGACAGCACCAGGACACAAAATGATCTGACAAAAGACAAGGGGAAGACAAAGACTAAATACACAGGGTAACGAGGAAACAAGAGGCAGGTGACACAAGGGCTGGGAAACAGGTGGAAAACATCAGGTAATCACACAGGCGGGAAAACACAAAGTAAAGCTAAACAAGACAAGACAGAACAGATTATCAAAGTAAAACAGGAAACAAGCAAAATACAGAACAGACACGGACTACAAAAATAAAATACACACCACCCATAACAGAGACTTTCAAACATCAACATGTCATTTATTAATATGTATTTGTGTCAAAATGACATATAAACATCTTTTTGTATTCTATGTTGCCTGGAAACGCTTCCAACACACTTGTGTGTTGTGTGAAAAATAGGCGTCGGTTCTATTTCTAGCATGCACGCGTTTTCGGCACGGCTCGGGCCGCGCCTGACACGCTCACGCCACGCTCACGCCACGCTCACGCCACGCAGCCAGTGTGAAGCCGGCCTAAGTGTTTCCCAAAGCCCAAGATGACGTCCTCACATGTCTTCAAATGAGAGACTATTGTAAATGGATAATAATCAAGACAATTCTTTCACTTCCCCTGTGGTTGGGTCTGGTGCTCACCCATGTACTTATGGACAAACTCTTTGATTCTCTCTTTCACCACAGCCCTCAGCTGCTTCTTCGTCTTCACGGCCATCTTCGGGCGTCCCTCCAGGCTCCGCTGCAGCTCCACGGATTTCACAAGCTGTCTCTCCAGTATTTGAGGAACGAGCAGCCCTTTAAAGTTCTCCCTGCGACGCCTGCTGATGATTGGTGGGGCGCCGTCCAGTCCTTCGCTCCCCAGCTTGCGGCTGTAGTACTCTGTCAGCAGGCTGCTGAGCTTCATGGGCCGTTGGGATTGGGCAGAGACCTCCATGCCTAGAAGAACGCCATCCATGCCGCCGTAGACCTGAGCGGTGGTGAGAACAGACGGGCTCTCCAGGAGGGTGAAGACCTGCGGGGAGGTGACGTTGTCCCAGCAGCCGTCTGGTCCCAGACGCTGGGTGACAGCAGCGCTTTCCAGATCTTTGGCAAGAGTGAGCTGGTACAGGCTACGCACACGGCCTGCAGTCTTGGGCTGCAAGCCCGCCTCGATGCCCAGAAGGAGCGGTGCCAGGGCGACAGTGGTGCCATCTGAAGTCAGAACCACACCTTCCTCTTCCGAACTTTCAGTCACTCTGTGAGGCACAGCCTTGCTGATGTAAGCAGAGAGGCTCGGGCTCATTTCAGGACGGCCCGAATCGGGGTTACCGAGGAAGTGCCGAATGAATGCATCGTCGACGCCGGCCACCTGGCGGAGCATCCTCAACACGGCAAGCGGCTCTGACCCCGGTGACCCGTCTTCCACCTGCTTCACTGCCTCGATGAAGTCATCCATGTGTCTGGAAAATAAAGCTGGAGACGAGAACAGGAAACACATGAATGTCCTCGTCATTCAGAAGAAAAAACATCTCTTCAGCCCAACACAACTTCAGCCTTAAAGTGCCCATATTATGAAAAAAATCACTTTTTCTGGGATTTGGGGTGTTATTTTGTGTCTCTGGTGCTTCCACACACATACAAACTTTGAAAAAAACCATCCATGCTGTTTAGAGTGAGATACGGTTTCTGAATGTGTCCTGCCTTCAGTCTCTGGGTGAGCTGGTCAAAATCTGCACAGCTTTCTACGTCACTAGCTGAGACGAGGGGGCTAGGGGGCTAACCGTTAGCATGCTAGCTCGTTCTGTATGGCAAAACATTGCTACAACACACACTAGTTCACCCTAATCTACAAAAGAACTACTTCCATGTCCCTGATCTGCAGGTATTCCACACAAAGTTGGAAGTACGCCCTCGTTTAGAAGAAGTCTCCCGGCTAATCCTGCCTTGTACTACTGAAGTTGGAGAAACAGCTAGCTAGCTCATGTAGTCCTTACCTAGCTACTGAGCATGTGGTCTTACCTAGCCACTGGTTTATCGGCATTTCTTTAAACCAATCACAATCATCGTGGGTGGGGCTAAGCTCCGGACGGAGCCACGGTGCCTCTGCTAAATAGCCTCGGGAAGGAACTTGTTTTGGTGGAACATGTGTACGTTCAAAAGTAATTTTAGTCGTGAGGACTATGGTTAACTACTCCTCAGATCTCTGCAGGGTAAATCCAGACAGCTAGCTAGACTATCTGTCCAATCTGAGTTCTCTGTTGCACGACTAAAACTACTTTTGAATGTACACATGTTCCACCAAAACAAGTTCCTTCCTGAGACTATTTAGCAGAGGCACCGTGGCTCCGTCCGGAGCTTAGCTCCGCCCAAGATGATTATGATTGGTTTAAAGAAATGCCAATCAACCAGAGCACAATTTTCTCCCATCCCAGAATGCTGTGTGGACTAGACAGACCTTCTTTCACAACGCTGTGGAGGAAGGTCTGGCAAAGCGAGACTACCCCCTCTTAGTCGACTAATCGGTCATTTTGGTCTTAGTCGACTTTGATTTCTGTTGTCCATTAGTTATTTTTTCTAGCTTCTAGCTCACCCAGTGTGTGCGCCCCATGTAGGCAGAGTCCTATCCAGTGGCCCGGGTTCAAATCCGACCCGCGGCCCTTTCTGCATGTGGTCCCCCCTCTCGCTCCCCTTTCCTGTCTTTAAGCTATCCTATCATTTAAAGGCTGTAAAAGCCCAATTATCTTAAAAAAAACCTAAAAAACTTCACAGATCTGTCGATTAAATCAACCAATCAATTAGCGGACAAAATCATAAGAGTGTTAGTAGTCCACTTTGTTTAGTCGAGGACAACCCAAAATAGAAAAAAATAGTTACTACTAGGGGTGTCACAATTCAACCCAGTCTCACGGCAGTTCGTGAAATGGTCACGTAATTTAATCTATTTGATTCGTTTGAACTAATGTATTTTAATGGGAAGCATCTTTCGTGATCACAGCACGGAATGAGAAGATGACCTAGCACTGAGAGCAACTACGGTAGAGAGTCGTATGAAAGCCTGAAAATCCCATAGACTGTATATAAGAATGGACCAACAGATCCCATTGCTCTGGACGGAGACCAGTGAAGGCCGTTAGAAGCACTTTTCCGGTGAGCGCTGAGCGTTACTGAGCAGCCTCCAACTGAGCTTGAAGACGTAGATGTGACGTGAGCAACGTGTCTGAAAGTTGGAAGTCTTCTGGTAGCTGTGCCAAGAGAAATCTCAATCATTCCCAATCTAGCAGAGACGGAGAGCGTAGGTATATGTAAGGAGATAACATAGACACAGGCTAATTATTGATCACTAAAATGCTAGTTAACATTAGTAATTAAACTTAAACAGCTAATGGAAGTCCAAACTGCCTGAGAGCTTCTCCTGAACTATACGGTAATTCCTCTACTATGAGACAGTAAGTCTCGTGGTTATGACCCAATCGTTAGCCTATTTTTATAAAAACGTCTGCTACGGAGCCATAACGTGAGGTACAAGGTAATGGAGCCTTTTATACATTGTCGTGTTTCTTTAGAAATAAACAATGGACAAATAGAGTCTTTAAACTCTTCAGATGTAAAGTTATTCTCTGTCAAAGTGACGTCAAAATGAATGGCAGTCAATGGGATGCTAACGGGGGGTGATCGCTTTGTAGCATCAAAATGGCGCCATAGGAGGTTCGCGGTCTGAGGAGAGGCTTACCCCCTTGGAAAATCCGCATAGGGAGGTTGGTCGGGGGGGGTGGATGGGTTGCAATTGTTGGTATTATAAAAAAAACGTGCTGACCATCACAAAAAAAACGAGATAAACGTGTTTGTGTACACAAATCAAATAGATTAAATTATGTGACCATTTCATGAACTGCCGTGAGACTGTGTTGCACAATTTCAATTTCAGATCAAGAATCGATTAAAATGAGCTTTCTAATTTTTCAACTTTTGAAATCAAAAAGCAGGATCAGCTATTCCCCAAGTTTTTTTTTTGCCCCAAAAATTTGCCAAGTAGTCCCACAATAAAGAATCTCAGCTGAAGATGTGTCAAGAAACATAAATGTACTGAAGTCAATACAGTTGCTGTCAAAAAACCTGAACACATTTACTGCAAATACATTCAATGCAGTGGTGTAGTCAACGTGATACGCAGTATATATGCAGTATACCCACTAAGAAAGCTCCAGGATTTCCATATACCCACTTAAAAATGCCCAATGACACGCAACAACACACTTTGCATTATATTTTTGACATATTTTGAATTGTCATCTGTGTTTTTCTTCTTCACATTGGCTAAATAAAGGAATTTCCACCGTAAATTCTTGCATAAAAGTGTATCAGAATGCAGTAAATTAAGTTGTCATATATATAGGCCCTTACATATACAGTACACAGTATAGTCACTACAATACATTAGACCACACCACTGATTCAATGCATCTAACAAAACTGGTAAAGACAAAGACAAATGTCATTACCTTCTGCATATGTGCCGACCAACACCATAACCAGAGCCAGCGTCCGTTTCCAGCCGCCTGTTTCCATCCTGAGCCGTGAAAACCTTCAGCTCCAAGCTCCAAATGTCTGCTACCATGTTGTAGCTCTCCCTGTTTTATACAAGTTCACATGCTGAGTAAGTGGGTGGTTATGCAACTGTTGTGGACACACTGTAGATACGCCTGCGTTCAATCTGTGGTTGGCGTGGCCCGCTGAGCAATGTGGGAAACTGCCACCTGCGTTGTGTGGTCAGTGTAAAGTCATTTGTCCTCACCGCCCCAGGGTTAACACACTCTGTGTCGATGTGACGGACACGGACATTTTCGAGAAATTCTCAACTTCTGTAAATCTCAGTCAGCTCTTTTTCCTAAATGTAGCAGGTGCTTGGGAAATAAACCTCCTGGGAGTTAATGTAAGCCAGTATAGCAAACTCTTACACGCCTGTACAAATCATTGGCAGTCCTCTCTGAGGCAATACATGTACGTTCTCACTGATATTCAGAAAACTGAGGAAGTTCCCGAAGCATGAATCACGTGTGTGTTCTGGTTAGCAGTGACAGAAATATATCTGCATCAGTGACGGACTGGCCAGCTGGAATTTGGGCAAATGCAAGAAGGGCCGCCCCCCTATGGACCCTTATGGGCCACTGTGCTGCAAATGCCATGGCCGTTTTTTGATCCCAGTCTGTCACTGATCTGCACTCTGATTTTTGAAGAGGTGCATTAACTGTTAAGACCAAAGAGACACAGATACGTGCTTACAGCAGTGATCTGATGACAATAACAGGAAGTGAATGTAGTCTGTACGGGTGAAGTGGAAAATACATTGCAGAAGGTGTGGGATGCAAATAACAAAGGTCAAAGATATGAATCAAGACAGATAAGGTAATGTTCCCGAGACTAAAATGCACAGGTGTTAACTACTAACTCTCACGGGCAGCTCTATGTCCACAGTGCTGCAGACTAAGGTCTGGCTACAACACAGATGCATTCTGGGATAGGAGAAACAAACGCTCTGGGTTGTTTGCATTTCTTTAAACCAATCACAGTCGTCTTAGGCCGGTTACACACTGGATGCGTCGCGCGAGCGTGGCGTTTCTGTTGCGTCTCAGAAGCGTGGCGGCTGCGTGGATGTTTCTGTGTCCTACCACCAGAAGCGTGATGACGCGGCGCTGCTCCTGCTGCTAGGTACAGGGAGGGCTGATCTCGGGACGTAGCGCCGACACATTCAAACTCTGACAAATGGGTAAGTGGGCTGTCTGTTTCTAACAACTTAGTGTAGCTGTAGAGAGCCTATAGAGCCTCTCTGATGTTGGCCGTCACTCAGAACACACACTACGTTGTTATTGTAGCCTCTCCTCCCCTTTATATATCGGCTTGTTCGACGTATGGGGAGAGAGTTGTTAAACATAAATATATAGCTACTGATCTGATTAAAGTAAGACAACGTCGGCAGTATTGACTGAAAAATATGTTACAGAATATCTCGTTCTGTATGACAGGTGCTATATTTGAAAATCTTTTCTTGGAAATTTTTTATTACATTTATATCTACATTGATGTCAAAACCTCGAGACTTTCAAACATCAAGATGTTATTTATTAATATGCATTTGTGTCTAAATGACATATAAACATATTTTCCTATTCTATTTTGCCTGGAAACGCTTCCAACACGCTCGCGCCTCGCATGAAAAATAGGCGTCGGTTATATTTCTAGCAGGAGTGGCTCGAGACGCGCGTCTCACGCAGGCAGTGTGTAAGCTCTAACCTGTTCACATGGGAGCCAAAATATAAACGGACACGCCACGCGGCTGACACGCTCGCGTGACGCATCCAGTGTGTAACCGGCCTTAGGCGGTGCTAAGCTCTGGTCGCAGCGACGGTGCAAGGGGGTAAGCGAGCATCCTGAAAGCGTACCTGCTACACAACACGGTCTCACGGCAGTTTGTGTAACTGTCACGTTATTTTAATCTATTGATTTGTGTACAACAACACGTTTATCTCGTTTTTTTTCGTGGTGGCCAGCACGAAATGGGAACCTTCTATTCAGAGGTTGGGTTTAGGAAAAACACAACGGGGAAAGGACGCCTCACACGCCGTATTCGTGCTGTGATCACGAAATATGCTTCCCATTGAAATACATAATTTTACATTTTTACACGAATCAATAGATTAAAAATAACGTGACATTTACACAAACTGCCGTGAGACTGGGTTGTCCTACGGGGAGATTCTAAGGCTACCAAGCCATCACCTCCCGTTAGCATCCCATTGACTGCCATTCATTTTGACGTCACTTTGACAGAGAATAACTTTACATCTGAAGAGTTTAAAGACTCTATTTGTCCGTTGTTTATTTCTAAAAAAACACGACAATGTATAAAAGGCTCCATTACCTTATAGCTCACGTTATGGCTCCGTAGCAGACGTTTTTATAAAAATAGGCTAACGATTGGGTCATAACCACGAGACTTACTGTCTCATAGTAGAGGAATTACCGTATAGTACAGGAGAAGCTCTCAGGCAATCAGGGGGACGTGGAGGCAAACAGTCAAGGGAGAAGCCCATAGAGAGTCCATGAAAGCATCGGAACAATATATTTCAGCAACGTTTTGATGGATTGGAAATACTTTGGTATGTCTGCTAGATTGGGAATGATTGAGATTTCTCTTGGCACAGCTACCAGAAGACTTCCAACTTTCAGACAGGTTGCTCACGTCACATCTACGTCTTCAAGCTCAGTTGGAGGCTGCTCAGTAACGCTCAGCCATCACCGGGAAAGAGACTTCACTGGTCTCCGTCGAAGTCTAGGGCGTGGCTGTGTCCATTTCTTTCGCTGTCTATGCGATGGTGGCTCTGCTAAATAGTCTCAGAAAGGAACTGGTTCTGGTGGAACATTTGCACCCCGCAAAAGAAAACTCCACAAACAATATTAAATGAAGTTAACTGTTGACACAACACAGTACCGTGAGCTATTTAAATTAGCTGATACATGGTTACACCTCATTGGCTCTTACCAGTGTATCTCTGTGTGTACTTCGTCCACAACAATCCCACCAATCAGTCCCCAAACCTCCCAGTTAGAGAGGAAATGATCTAAACATATTCTTTATAAATCTCTACAATCATTCCCTGAAAGAACCAAGCAGGTCTGACTTTTTGCACGATCCAAATATTCTCCAAAACTTGCTATTTTCAGCGTGTAGCTCGCTAGCTCGAAGGTTGGTGTTGTTTCCCAAAGAGAACAGAGTTTGAGAACAGAGACAGAGAGAGACGAAGGTGAGGGGCCTACGGGCGCCTGACTCACTTTACTTGCCGTGACAAGTCACAATATCTGCTGTGAAATCTTTTGTTATATTTGTGCAGATTGTTTTTGTACTGTTGTGAATTTGCAATAAAGCACCCACAAAATAATATATATATATATATATATATATATATATATATATATATATATATATATATATATATATATACACATATATGCATATATAAAATGTATATGTATATTTATATATTATTTTTATATATTATATATATAATATAAAAGCTAGCCTCAGAGCACACTTGTTTCTATGTCTGCAAAATAATCTGATTTACAGATAATTTTTATAGTATATATATATATATATATATATATATATATATATATATATATATAGAAAATGTTTATATATATATGTATATATATATGTATATATTCGTTTTATATTATATATGTATATATATATATACATATATATATGTATATATATATATGTATATATGTATATATTATTTTTATATTATATATATGTGCATATATATATATGTATATATTATTTTTACATTATATATATATATATATATATATATATATATATATATATATATATATATATGTATATATATATATATATATATATACATATATATATACATTTTTATATATACTGTAAAAATTATCTGTAAATCAGATTATTTTGCAGACATAGAAACAAGTGTGCTCTGAGGCTAGCTTGGTTATCAAATCAGGTTTAGGCATGGAGTGAGATTGGCCAATCAGAGGCAGAGTAAGGCAGAGTAGGGCGGGACATGCCTCGTCATCCTATGAAACGCAAGTTGTCTTCCGGTACAGTAGGTGGCGCATTGTCCCTGAACATTGGTTTGTAGTTCGTCAATAAAAACTACAGAAGAGGAGACGTTAAGGAGGAAGAACAAGAATAACGACTGCACAGTCGCTTTTATATTCTCTAACAAGGTTGGTTTATCTACAAAGAAATAAGTAACGTTATATACAAGTGGGGTTTTAAAACGTGTGTGTTTCCGCTGCTGGGAGCGCTCGCACGCACTTATCGCAACAGGAAGTACCAGCTATGGTGTTTTGCTAGCTAGCTAGCTAGCTAACAGCTAACGGCTAGCGGTGATCAGCTGTTTGTTGTGGACATTCTAAAACGCTTAACGTGGAAAAGTTTAACGTGGTTTAATGTACCTAAACAATGATCAATGATTACCAAATTTCTCTCTCATGTTGCTCCTCATAACCACTGAAAACTGTCAAAAAATCAAACCCAAAGTCCTATTATTACGGACGTTATCTGACGTTAAGAGTTTCTGCTCCATTAGAGCCTATTGTAAGGAAAAGGCTTAACGTGGTTTAATGTACCTAAACAGATGATCACCACATTAATGTGACCATGAAATCCCAAAAGGTGTAAAACCAGTAGTGAGTTGGTGTTAGTGGTGTTTATACACGGTAGTTAAAAGAAGTGTAAAACGGCAATAAAAAGCCAAAAACATTTGAAATAAATGGAGAGAAGCGTCGACAAGTGCACGGTCCAACGGAAGACAACACAAGGCTTAACGTTAGTTTAGGAGACCTCGGGCATTGTTAAAGTAAAAGGGAGAAAGAAATTAAGGAAAAAACAGGGAGAAAGAAACATGCATAAGCTTAGACAGTGTGCCATTTGTATAAATGCGAAAATCCATAGTCTCCCTAAGGAGAAATTAGTTTTGGACACTGGGAGACATTGCTGCAAGAGTTACAATAGACACACATAACCAGCACACAAAAACAACTGAAAGACAGATGTACAGTGAACATTTGGGCTACTCAGAGAGCTGTGCAAATTGCAAATTACCATTTTCTATACTTGTGCAAAAAAGCCATCCTTCCTACATTCTTCTGTTCGCCCATACATGCTTTACAAACACTCATTCCTACTTCCATAAGCATCCATGCATTCAGTCATAGATAAACATTCATTTATCCATTCATATATATCCATACATTCATAGTGAGAACTGTCAGTATGACAGTGAGCTTTTGTACACCCCCTGATTAATGTTTGCACAAAACCATACAGCCTTCTTTTCCTTTCTAAAATAATTATATTGTTCATGTTTTTTAGCGTCTTTTTATGTGTTTTATTGTAATATTTATTAGGGTTAGGGTTGACGCTAAAGATAAACAGTAAATAAATATAAGTGAAGAGAATAAATAGTTGAATGGTAAATGTATGTTTGTATTTATTTACTATACAGTCCCATTTTGTTAAATACAGTAGTGGGGCTTTTGCATAATTAGGTTTTACAGATCTGTTGATTAAATCAATTAATCGAATAGTTGTGAAATTGTAGGAGTGTTAGTCGACTAAGGCCGGCTTCACACCGGCTGCGTGGCGTGATCGTGTCGGCTGTGTGCCGTGAGCGTGACGGCTGCGTGGCATGAGCGTGACGGCTGGGTGGCGGGATGGTGTCGGCTGCGTGGCGTGATCGTGTCGGCTGCGTGGCGTGATTGTGACGGCTGCGTGGCGTGATTGTGTCGGCTGCGTGGCGTGATCGTGACGGCTGCGTGGCGGCTGCGTGGCGTGATTGTGACGGCTGCGTGGCGTGAGCGTGTCGGCTGCGTGGCGTGATCGTGTCGGCTGCGTGGCGTGATCGTGTCGGCTGCGTGGCGTGATCGTGTCGGCTGCGTGGCGTGAGTGTGTCGGCTGCGTGGCGTGATGGTGTCGGCTGCGTGGCGTGATGGTGTCGGCTGCGTGGCGTGATCGTGGCGGCTGCGTGGCGTGATTGTGACGGCTGCGTGGTGTGATCGTGTCGGCTGCGTGGCGTGATTGTGACGGCTGCGTGGCGTGATCGTGTCGGCTGCGTGGCGTGATCGTGGCGGCTGCGTGGCGTGATGGTGTCGGCTGCGTGGCGTGATCGTGGCGGCTGCGTGGCGTGATTGTGACGGCTGCGTGGCGTGATCGTGGCGGCTGCGTGGCGTGATCGTGTCGGCTGCGTGGCGTGAGCGTGACGGCTGCGTGGCGTGTCTGTTTTTATTTCGGCTTCCCATGGTAACAGGTTAGAGCGTGCACACTGCCTGCGTGACACGCCCTTGTCAGGCGCGGCTCGAAAACGCGTGCATGCTAGAAATAGGACGAACGCCTATTTTTCACGCGACACGCAAGCGTGTTGGAAGCGTTTCCAGGCAACATAGAATACAAAAAAGATGTTTATATGTCATTTAGACACAAATACATATTAAATAAATGACATGTTGATGTTTGAAAGTCTCGAGGTTTTGACATGAATTCAGATATAAATGTCATTTAAAAGAATAATAATAATTATCGATTTTCTAATATTGCACCTGTCAATACAGAAGGAAATATTCTGGAGCCTATTTAGCCGTCAATCCTGCTGACGTTGTCTCTGCTGTAATCAGATCAGAATATATTTATGTTTATGTTTATGAGAAACATCCAACAAGGCTAGCAGCAGCAGCGCCGCGTCAGACACCTTTCTGGTGGTCAAAGACATAGAAAACGCCACGCAGCTGACACGCCACGATCACGCCACGCAGCCAGTGTGCAGCCGGCCTAAGGACAGCCCTACTAGAGATCATGTTTTAAATTCCATCAAAATACTCAACACAAAGCTTCCTAACTAGACACTCCCTCCAGAAAAACATGATTATGCAATCTCATAATTCAATGCATAATCAGCCAAACTCCACATATTTATTTCGGGGGTCGCATTTTTTCAAATACGCCACATTTTCGCCGCATAAATTCCCGATTTCTACGCAAAATATGCAGGGCTTGCGTGATTTCATAATCCCCGCATTTCCATTGCAAAAAAGTCACATATATCTTAGCAGAAAGTTGAAAAATGTTGCGTTTACTTCACACAAGAGCAGCCATTTTCCCCTGTTGCCATGGGAACGTTATGAAGTGACGTAATTACGCGACGTGAACATCATCGAAAAGCTGCAAACCCCGCGATGAAGCCACGATGAAACCGCAGTTTTTTCAAGTTCCCGCAATTTCATCGCATAAAATTGCGTAAATATCCCGCATATTCCATCACATTTTTTAAGAAAACGTGCCGCATAATCAAGGATTTTAGCCCAAAACAATCACAAAAAAACTCATATTTTTCTGGAAGGACTGACTAGACTATCTTAGACTAGTTCTCATTGATCTGCACACGTGTCAGAAGTTACTAACCTGTTAAATCCTCCGACAGAAAATGGACACGCGCTTCACTCGAGGGAAATCCAACATCTTGGAGCGACCCCTGACCCGACCCAAGACCGAGGTCAGCGTGAGCGCCTTTGCCCTCCTGTTCTCCGAGATGGTCCAGTACTGTCAGAGCCGCGTGTACTCGGTGTCGGAGCTGCAGACCCGTCTGGCGGACATGGGCCAGAGTGTGGGCGCCAGCATGCTGGACGTGCTGGTGCTGAGAGAGAAGAACGGCAAGAGGGAGACCAAAGTGCTCAACATGCTGCTCTTCATCAAGGTAAGTAGTGTTAAACACCGCTAAAATGTACCGTTAAAATGTACAATACTGGGCGCCTGGTTAGCTCACCTGGTAGAGCAGGCGCCCATATATAGAGGTTTACTCCTCGACGCAGCGGCCGCTGGTTCGACTCCGGTCTGCGGCCCTTTGCTGCATGTCATTCCCCCTCTTTCTCCCCTTTCATGTCTAAGCTGTCCTATACAAATAAAGGTCTGAAATGCCAAAAAAGATCCTTTAAAAAAATAAATAAATAAATAAAATGTACAATACTCTACATTTTGATCTTTTATATATTATTACAATACTGTACATTTTGATCTTTGATCTTTTATATATATATTACAATACTGTACATTTTGATCTTTGATCTTTTATATATATATTACAATACTGTACATTTTGATCTTTTATATATTATAATACTGTACATTTTGATCTTTGATCTTTTATGTATTATTACTGTATATTTGTTTTTAATACATATGTTAAAGTCAAGATAATATGTTGTTTGTATATCTGGAGTTGTAACAAAAATAATTTCCCCCTGGGATTATTAAAGTATGTCTGATTAGAGTTGAGGAGTCTCACATCTTCTCATTATTACTGGACACGGTTCATACGTTTTGAAGAAACCTGGAAAAGTTATGGAATTTGAAAAATGCAAATTCCAGGCCTGGAAAGGTTTTGGAAATATAACAAGACCCAGAACGTTTTGGAAAAGTCATGGAATTTTTTTTTTTTAACACAGCATAATATGATGTATATATTATATATAATAAATGTATTTCACGTCGTCCTAACCTCACCCTTATATTTCGGGAGCGATATTACGACTCCCACTATGAACCATATAAAGTCATTCATGTTATTGTTAAACCTCTGAGGGTAAACTTTAACACAGATTTATATTCTTATTGTATAACGTCGACTGACATTTTCAGGAATACATAGTCATGGAAATTTGCCGAAAAGTCATAGAAAAGTATTGGTTAAAATACGTCTGAACCCTGTACTGGAAGATCTCCCCAGCCCTGAGTTGAGTGAGGAAGAAAGTTAAGAGAGAGTTGGGGGGGGTCTGACAGCCACAAATCTCTTCATGTAACCTGTCCTGTTAAGATAGTCGGATTTCAGTAAATATGACCTCCTAATGCTGCAAATTCAGCAAATGACCATTTTCAGTTCTTTACAACCTATAAAATGTTTTGAAACTCTGTTGTGCAGAATAATTTGGAACAGTGCATTTTGAGTTTTTAAAATTTTTTTATTATATTATTATAATTTACCGTTTTCATTGGGTGGTTCGTTCAGTGAAATTCGACTTATACCCTAACGGTTGGTGACTTATATATATATATATATACATACATACATACATACATACATACATACATACACACACAGTATATATTATCATTGGCATCGGCTATTTAGCAGTCCTTCCAGAAAAATGCGGAGTTTTTTTGTGATAGTTTTGGGCTAAAATCCTTGATTATGCGGCACGTTTTCTTAAAAAATGTGATGGAATATGCAGGATATTTATGCAATTTTATGCGATGAAATTGCGGGAACTTGCAAAAACTGTGGTTTCATCACGGCTTCATCGCGGGGTTTGCAGCTTTTCGATGACGTTCACGTCACTTCATAACATCACTTCATAACGTCACTTCATAACGTTCCCATGGCAACAGGGGAAAACGGCTGCTCTTGTGTGAAGTAAACGCAACATTTTTCAACTTTCTGCTAAGATATGTGTGACTTTTTTGCAATGAAAATGCGGGGATTATGAAATCATGCAAGTCCTGCATATTTTGCGCGGAAATTTGAATTTATGCGGCGAAAGTGCGGCGTATTTGAAAAAATGCGGCCCCCCGCATAAATATGCAGACTTTGGCTGATTATGCATTGAATTATGAGATCTCATAATCACGTTTTTCTGGAGGGACTGATTTAGGAAAATCAGTGTAAAATATCTTTTGCATAATAATTTGGAACACAGTGTAGTATGAGAAAAAAATGAGATTTTAACTGTGTCGGACACGGGCTGGGCTCGGACAGAAAACCGCGGCCCGATCAGCACTGTAATACGACCACTACGCACTGCTCTCGTGCCCGGTGTCGCCAGTTTCATCAATCACAGTGGAAGCGTAGTGTTGGAGCATCCGCTCTGCGTAGGTTACACGTGCAACGTAGCCGGCCTGCAAGAGTTGAGAAACTTTTTGCATCTTTAACGGTTTTATTTCCTTGTTTTTTAGGTTAATGTCTGGAAGTCTTTGTTTGGGAAGGAGGCGGACAAGCTGGAGCAGGCCAACGACGACGACAAGACTTACTACATCATCGAAAAGGAGCCACTGATCAACGCGTACATCTCGGTGCCCAAGGAGAACAGCAGCTTGAACTGCGCTGCCTTCACCGGCGGCATCGTGGAGGCCATCCTCACGCACAGCGGATTCCCCGCCAAAGTCACCGCCCACTGGCACAAAGGCACCACGCTGATGATAAAGTTCAACGAGTCGGTCATCGCCCGGGACAAGGCTTTGGATGGCAGATAGGGACGGACTGCAGAGAGGGGTTAATCAACACTGGGTGAAGTGAAATCATCATCCTGGTCCCGATCGTGTTTGTCGCTGACTGAATTTCTTCGTGATAACTTCTGAGACGGTGACGTCGTGAATGGATGAATGGAAGAGCAGAAAACATGCAGCTCGTTGGTTCAATCTTCCTGTTTTGTGGATCATCTCACTGCTGTTTTACCTCATAAATGGACACACTATTGTTTACTTCTAATTGTAATGTCACATCACAGCTCATTCATAAAAGATTAACATACACGGTTCAGCGTTTAGGTTCTTTTTCACTTGTCTAGTCGGGCAAAAACTGCTTGCCCAAAGTCAACTTTTACTGGCTGCTATACAAATAATTTTCTTTGTTTATTTAATACAAATTTGGGGGGAAAATAGCTTTTAAAAAAACACGGCAAAAGCGTAAAAAAAGACATAGCAAAAAAATATATATCC